>NC_053027.1:357409102-357475400 GCF_003073215.2 Triticum urartu | reverse complement strand
AAAAAAACGTTTGCCCCTGACTGCTGGGACCCACCCGACAGGCCACCGTATTTCGCGAAAAAAACTTTCCTCCTGCTGTCAGCTCGGACCCACCGGAAGTTCCTCCTTATTACGCACAAAAAATGAATACCCCCTGCTAGCTGGGACCCACCTTAGTGGCAGGCTGACTTGTGGGACTACTAAGTTGACAGGGACGGAGGGCTTTGTCAACTTAGTCAATATGCACGATTCTAGCTCAAGTGACCACATGATGTCCATCGAACGGCCGTAGTGCTTCTTCAACCTCTGGTCTTCTTGCTCTAGCCGCCCAAACTAGCGCCGGTCGTGCCTCGTGCTCCTGCCTCCTGTGGCCGGCTGCGATGCGGCGGAGGCCTCACCGCCCCTACTACTCCCATCGCTGGCCAGGCCATCCCTCTACTCACCCACACCCCCTGTTATTCTGCGGCGACGGCAGCCTCACACCGCAGCGAGCCAGTGAACCCTCGTACTCCTCTACCCGTGGGCATCCACTACCGCATCTTCCCCGGCTCCGCCTCGTCCCCTTCCTGGCCTCGCCGTCGTCCACCGCCCTGGTGCTCTCGGCGCGGCATGGTCAACGTGGTCAAGGAACGGCTTCCATCGGACGTGGACTGTACGTGGAGAGGCTAACAACTGGGTCCAGGGCCGCAGCAAGGAAGTGCCTCCTTATTACGTGCAAAATAATTATTCCTCCACCTAACAGCGGGGACCCACCAGACCGGCCACCAGTATTTTGCGAAAAAAATCTTTTCTCCCTGACTGCTAGGACCCACCAGACGGTCCACCATATTTCGTGAAAAAAACGTCCCCCCGCTGTCAGCTCGGACCCACCGGAAGTGCCTCCTTATTACGCACAAAAAAATGAATACTCCCCCGGCTAGCTGGGACCCACCTTGCTGGGAGGCTGACTTGTGGGCCTACTAAGTCGACGGGGACGAAGGGCTTTGTCAACTTAGTCAATATGAACGATTCTAGCTCCAGTGACCGTACGATGTCCATCCAACGGCCGTAGTGCTTCTTTAACCTCTGGTCTTCTTGCTCCAGCCGCCCAAAGCAGCGCCGGTCGTGCCGCATGCTCCTGCCTCCCGTGGTCGGCTGTGCTGCCGCAGAGGCCTCACCGCCCCCTACTATTCCCACCGCTGGCCAGGCCCTGCGGCGACGGCAGCCTCACACCGCAGCCGAACCAGTGAATCCTCGTAGTCCTCTCCGCGCGGGCTTCCGCTGTAGCGTCGTCCCCTTCCTAGGCCTCGCCATCGTCCACCGCCATGGTGCTTTCCGCGCGGCATGGTCAACGTGGTCAAGGAACGACTTCCATCGGAAGAGTACTGTACGTGGAGAGGCTGACAGCTGGGTCCATGGCCACAACTCAGTTTTTTTGTGATTTGCCAAGTAACTCGCTCTGTCAGGCCTGTTGGGCTGCAAATCTTTCAAAACGAGGAGAGCTTTCATTCAGCTGGCCGAGAAAATGGCCCATCAGTAATGAGAAATGGGTTGTACATTTTTAAAACACATCAAACCGGCAATTAGTTTCAAATATCTTTTTTTCATTTCAAGATTTTAAATCTCATTAATTTTTATGCATGGAGAATTTGTTGGATTTTATATTGATATACATTTATTTTTAAAATCAGTTTGAATGTGAGTCAAAATTTCGGGATTAAAAACAGTTCGGACCGCACCGAAATATGCAAAATTTCGTATAAGTTTTTAACCGTTGCCACAATATGGGCTGTAATGCTAACAAAAAGAATATGGGCTCCAAAAAAAACCTTAAGAATTAGCAAATGGGTTGTAAATTATTAGAAATAATGGCAGATGGGCTGTAGGCTGTTTTCCACAGATTTGAGGCTTTCCTAAAAAAAGGTTGACACACAAGCACTGACTATTGGATGTCCATCCAACGGCCGTCGTGCTTCTTCAATCTCTGCTCTTCCTGCTCCAGCCGCTCAAACAAGCGCCGGCGGGACTGCCTGCTCCCTCCTCCTTGCGGCCGGCTGTGCTACCGCACAGGCCTCACCGCCCGACCGTACTCCCATCGCTGGCCTAGCCATCCCTCTACTCACCCACACCTGCTGTTATTCTCCGGTGACGGCAGACGAACCAGTAAACCCTCGTACAGTCGTACTCCCCTCCGCGTGGGAAACAACTGCCGAGTCTTCCCTGCCTCCGTGTCGTCCCCTTCCTAGGCCTCGCCGTCGTCCACTGCCTTGGTGCTCTCGGCGCGGCGTGGTCAACATGGTCAAGGAACGACTTCCATCGGATGTGGATTGTACGTGGAGAGGCTAACAGCTGGGTCCACGGCTGCAGCAAGGAAGTGCCTCCTTATTACGCGAAAAATAATGATTCCTCCACCTGACAGCTAGGACCCACCGGACGGGCCACTGTATTTCGCGAAAAAAAACGTTTCCCCCTGACTGCTGGGACCCACCAGCTACATCTTCGCACACAAGGAAGTGCGTCCGGGCAAAAAAACGATTCGCCCCCTAACTGCTGGGACCCACCAGCTACATCTTGGCAGGCAAGGAAGTGCCTGACAGTCGGGACCCACCTGGTCGAAGCGTACGTAGCATTGTCATTTTATCCGCGAACGTGTACGTACATACTGGTCGATGTAGAGGCGCGCACGTGTCATAGTAGAGGTGCGCACGTGTCATAGTAGAGGCGCGCACGTAGCATGTACATGTACATACAGCGGCCAGGGTCCAAGAAAGAAAATACGGCCACATATGTGTACATACGGGCGGGGTCTCGAACGCCTACTCGCGCATACGTACGGCGAGGGCTCGTGTACATGGCTGGGTCGAAACAGAGAAACATCATCGTCGTCGTGTTCATGGGGAGGCAACGGAATGCGTCATGTTCATCGGGAGGCAACGGAACGCGTGGGAGCCAACCGGCCGGGTCGGAACAGAATGTGTGGTCGTGTTCATCGGGAGGGCTTGGACGGAACAGGCGATGGAAACGAGGCCTGGCATACCGCACAACGGAGGAAACGGACCTCCTACATTCGGAACGGGGTCCTGTTGATCGGGAGGGGTCTGGCGTACCGCAAAATGGAGGAAACGGACCTCCTACGATCGAAATAGGGGTCCTGTTGATCGGGAGGGGTGTGGCGTACTGCAAAACGGACGAAACAGACTTGTGTTGGAGCGCTACGGTCGAAACGGGGGTCCTATTCTTCGGGGGGGGTGTGGCGTACCACAAAACGGGACTCCACGGGATACTGTTCATCTCCACCGTCGACCCCCTCCAGCCTCCACGAGCTACTGTTCATCCACCGTCGACCTCCTCCAGCCTCCACCTGTGACTGTTCATCCATGGGGTCCTGTTCATCCAGCCTCCACCGCACGCTACTCCACCGGCTACTGTTCAACCAGCCCTCTCCACGGGCTCCTGTTCAATCACCCCTCCACGGGCTACTATTCATCCTGCCCTCCACCTTCTACTGTTCATCCTGCCCTCCACGGGGTGGTCCTGTTCATCCAGCCCTCCATGGGGTCCTGTTCATCCAGCCCCAACCGGCTCGATCGATCGGGGTCATGTTCATCCAGAGGCAACACCACGGGGTCCTGTTCATCCACCCCCCCCCCCACACACACACAATGCTCACTGTTCATCCAGAGGCAGCATCGATCGGCTTCAGTTAGCAACAGTAGCGAAGGAATCGCTCGATCGGGTTCAATTAACAGCCATCGATCAATCGCTCGGGTTCAGTAACGCGTAGCGTGCAGTGCAATCGATCGGGTTCAGTTAGAGCCCAACGCCTCGCTCGGGTTCAGTTAGAGCCAACGCCTCGCACACACACGCGTACATGTAACCGGGAACCCGACCTCCCACCGTAACCGGGAACTCCCCGAAATTTTCCTCCCCCACGCTTCTACCACGGTTTTTTCCGTCATGGACGGCCCAAAGAATGTCATGCAGCTGCGTCTCCGGCCCGCCCAGGACAAAAAGCCCATTTTCTGTCATGATTTTTTGTCATAGAAGTAGGAGCCCACCACATCTATGATGATACCGGGTTTTGTCACAATTATCGTCATAGAAGTGTCATATGTATGACAGAAAAAAATTTCGTTCGGCCCAAAATGTCACGGATGTGTCTTTTTTTTGTAGTGTCTTTTGCCAAAATTAGCAAGTGATGTTAAATTATACAATGACGTACCCGGGGAAATTTCCACCCAAATTTGAACTATCAAACTCATCCCATGCACGTAAAGCAGAACAATCGTTTGCGATGCACACAATCATTCAAGGTGAATGGTCCGATGGCACCGCGCGCGTTCAAAGTGAATGTGCCCATGCCTTGAGACCAAAATTTGAATTATCAAACTCATCTGCGCGTAAAGCAGAAGAATCATTTGCGATGCACACAATCGTTCAAAGTGAATGGTCCGACGACACCGCGCGCAAAGTTTCCCTCCACATTTCCAAAATTTTGGCCTACTGCCAAGATATCTATCCCCGCCCCCTTCCCCCCTTCCCCACCCCCTTTTCTCCCCGACCACAAGTCACATTTCCCATGTTTTTTCCTTCCTTCCTTCCTTCCTTGCTAACCTATAACCGTTTCCTCGCTCTCGCCGTCTCGCATCCTACCACCGAGGTCGCCATGGTCTTCTTCAAAGACCTCTCCAGTGGTTCCTCCTCCGACGACTACTCCTTCACCACCCGGGTATGCCTCTCTTCTCTCTCTCGGGCTATGACTTGGAATGAAGGATTTTTACCCGGTGGTCGATTTGAGTCATTTATTCCTCTTGTAGCTCCCTAGGACCATCAGTGGCAACGAATGGAGCAGGGTGGCTGAAGATCTATCTGCTCGTTGTCACCATCAATCTCCATGCGTGAAGCTAGTTTCGTTTAATTCTGTGGACAGTGGGAGGAAGTATCTGGCATGTGCAGAGAAGGTTAGACCCTCTTTCGTTGTTAAAAATCATTTGTTAGATGTAATTCAGACACTGTCATGGTCCCAACCCATTCATACCACACCTTCAACCAAACGCATCCTAAGACAGTGTCACAGTTTGTACCTAGTATCTTAAATTGTTGCCATCTCATCGGCGGAGCCATTAGAAAATTATTTGGCACCGCTTCAGCAGTTTGTGCAGCCAACTTTGGTCCACACATCCGAGCAGACAAGCAGTACTAAATCTTTATGACACAAAGGAACTGGGCATCGAAGCAACTACGTGCTCCGAAGTCCGAGTCCCTGATATTTTTTTCCGTTGCATCAGCTCGCCAGTGCAGGGCACCGTTGCGAGATGTAGCAACAGTTGTCTTTACCCCAGTTTTGGCATACATAGTGAATGACCTTAGTGCTATTAGTTCTATTTTACTAAATTTATGCATGTATACACATGTTAGTATCAACTAGCAAAAGATCCCATGCGTTGCAACGGGAGAGAAACATAACACACGCTCTTAACTCAACAACCATTACTCAAGACCACAATAGGTCCATCTCCTTTATTTTTGCGAGGCATCGTATTTGTGTTGCCGCTTATCCTCCTTCTCACCCTCGCCCATGATGGCCTCGATGTTCACACAAAACAACAAAAAATGTGTGTTGAATATGGTTAATCCTAAGGCATCTCTCTCTCCCTCTCTCCTCCCTCTCCTCTCTCTCTCTCTCTCCCTCTCTCTCTCGCTTGCTCCTTTCTCTCACTCTCGCGATGAGAAATCTGTTGTTTTCCCCTGCGAGATTTTTCAGAGGTATGCACGTGTAGTTATCGATGTTTTCATTTCCTTATATGGTTATAGTGGGGAGTTTATTTACAATCTAGATCGCCGCCGATAGGGAAAAAATGGATCTTGCGCTATAAATTATAAGTTTGCATCCATAACAATATTTTAAAAATATTTAACAAGTAAAATTATCATCATATTTAGATTCCACACATTTTTCTAATAAAATTTCATATATAATATGTTAAAATCGAAGTTACGGTTTAAAAGATATAGATAATTTAGAAAATCATTTGGTTTGACTCAAATATATTTCAAAATAATATTTAAAATACTTAACAGGTAAAAATAATCTCATATTCATATTCTACATATTTTTCTAATCAAATTTCATATATAACATGTTCAAATCGAAGTTACGGTTTAAAAGATATGGATGATTTTAAAAAAAGCATTTGTTTGACTTAAATATGATCCACGGATGAATTACCTAAAACATCAAGGGGTTTCGAAAAATGTAAAATAACGGTTCGGGTGTGACTTAAATCCAGACGGTGGGTTGATTTCAAGAAAAGATAGGGACTTTTGTGTAAAATACGAAAATAAGGATTCGTTTTAACTTAAAACAGGATTGCGGGTTGAATTCTCTGAAATAGAGGGACTTTTCTGAAAAATGCCATGACGGACGAAAGAAACCCAATTTGCTTTATTATTAGGTAAAGATTTGCTGTCATCCAAACACTGACGCTATGCTATTGCAGTTATATTTACCTTCCTCATAAAATGTTCAATTTGTTATTTATTGTACATGAGTAAGAACTTGTAGCGTCGTTGTAGTTAATTATAGCTTCTGATGTTCCAGAATTTGGTTGTTATCTTAGGACCAATTATTTCATTTGCACATTGATCTTTTTGAGAAGATATGTCATAATTAACATGTTTCTTCAGTTTTCCAAAATAAGCATTGGTGATTTTCTATGTTGCTATAAACCCATTTCCCCTACAATTGTTGCTGATCTAGTTTTAAATATTATAGGATGAACGGAAGTGTTCTTACTTGGAGTGGGTTGATCAAGAGTGCCCACAGTCTTTGAAGATGTGCCTAGCGAAGCTCTGGAGCATGTATGAGGAAGAGAACACACGTAGGCTTAGAGAAAGTCTTGTCAACGCTGAAGCATATTTCAAGATGCGGGATAAAAAGTTGAAGGTGGAGAATGAGCTCAGATTTTTTAAATCAGACTATGCTAAGATGGTGTTGGCGAAGGAGGAGGCACCTTCCCAGTTGGCTCATGCAAAACGGGTTCTTACTGAATTGAAAGCATAGGTGGATAAGACGAGCCTGGATGATCTCGATTAGGGTAATGAATATATTGTTCTTATGAAGTTGAACTAACTATATGTTGTACTATGCTGTTTTCATGTAGCTACCGTACTGTGATGTTATAATATATTAATGTGCCTGATATGAAATTGGCAAACAGATGTTCAATATGAAATGTCAATTTGCGTAATACTGGAATTATTAATTGTAAACTAATACACCTGTTAAATGTGTCATGGACATTTGCAAATGGTTCTAGCAGTAAAAGCGCTTGCGATGGATAGCCCAATGCCACATAGTTTTCTTCATCAAATCGTGCGTGATGTAGTTGATAAAAGCAAACAGTTAACCAAGGCAGAGCATGTGTAATAGTTATACCTTTCACACACAAGCCTACACATAAAACTGTGTGGGATATACGTACGAACAAAAACGTTTTCCCTGAATTTACTGTGTGGGATGTACATAAGAATGAAAACGTATTCCTTGGATTGACTGTGTGTGATATACATACGAACGGAAATGTTTTTCTGGGATTCACCGTGTGGGATGTACATACCTACGAAAATGATTTTCTCGAATTACCGTGTGGGATGTGCATACCTATGGAAATGATTTTCTCGGATTACCGTGTGGGATGTACATACCTACGGAAAGGATTGGGTTTCCGTGCCTCGCTCGATCACACACGGCCCCAGTCTGTGTCCCAGGAGGGCCTATCCCCGATGATTTCTGGGTCGTGTGGGAAGGACACCCTATCGCACACACTCACTTGGTGATTGTTCCAAATGTTGTCGTTGAAAGGGCCTAAAAACCGTTTGTTTAGGACCGACGCGCACCATTGTTGGATGATCCATGACAATATAATTTATTTCAGATATAAGAAAACATAACCCATCACGTTGTCTTCCTTGTCCAACATCAACTTTTTAGCATGTCATATTTTAATGAGTGCTCACAATCATAAAAGATGTCCAAGATAGTATATTTATATGTGAGAACCTCTCTTTCTTTATTACTTCCTATTAATTGCAATGATGACCAAAACTACGTTTGTCAACTCTCAACAACTTTTATTCATCATACTCTTTATATGTGAAGTCATTACTCCCCATAAGATCAATATGATCTCTTTATTTCTTTTTATTCTTTCTTTTCCCGCTCAAGATCATAGCAAGATAACCAAGCCCTCGACTCAAGACTAACCTTTATTATATATAGCTCACGGACTCGATTACATAGATAAGGATCAACACAAATACTCAAAGCTAGATCATACTAAACTTTATTCTACTAGATCAAGATATAACTAAAAGGATCAAACAAAGAAAAACGGTAAAGATAGAGGTGTGTTGGTGATACGATACCGGGGCACCTTCCCCAAGCTTGGCAGTTGCCAAGGGGAGTGCCCATACCCATGTATTTATGTCTCTTTCTTCGGAGGTGGTGATGTGATATTCTTGGCGATGATGCCCCTTAGGATATGATTCTCTTTCTCGAGCTTATTGACTTGCTGCTTGAGATCCATTATTACCCTAATGAGCTTACCCGTGACGGCTAAAGCTCCGTTCACTCATGGATGTTGCATAGCTGCGGGAGAACAAGTAACACTCTTTTTCATTTTTTCAAAAGAAAGAAATCTAGCATTGGGAGGGATGACCGAATTTGGAATTGCTGAGCTATGGAGTTCCTCCATCATAAATATGGTTTGGAGACGAGAGGTAACTTCTTGATCTTCCTCCATGGCATCTATCCTTTTCAACTCAGCCTCCATCTCTTCCTCAGTTGATGGCCCAAAGTGATCGACATCGCTGTTTGCTTTTGGCCACGGTGTTGGGTGAGATACCCGACTCTCCCGGACAGACTCTTGAGAAGACATCTTGATCTAATCTATGGCAGAAACAACTCAAAACAAAAACAAAGGATATTTGTGAGGTAAGGTGGTCAAAACCTTCGGGAGATTATATAATGAATTTTTACGGACCAAAAGAAGTATCGTGCAGGAAAACGGAGTCCGGAGGGCACACGAGGTGCCCATGAGGCAGGGGCGCCCACTCCACCCTCGTGGATGCCTTGTGTCCCTTTCGGACTACTCCTTATTTTCCTATTTTCTTAAATATTCCAAAATAGGGAAAAAATGCTATTAGAAATGTTTTGGAGTTGGTTTACTTACCGTATCACATACCTATTCCTTTTCGGAGTCTGAAACGTTCTGGAAAGTGTCCCTTATGTACTCCTCCGGGGTTATGGTGTCAATAACATTTATTTCAACATTTATGGGATTAACTGAGATATAATGTTTGATTCTTTGACCGTTCACCACCTTCGGATTTGTGCCTTCGAAGTTGTTGATTTTTATGGCACCGGAACGATAGACCTCCTCGATAATGTAAGAACCTTTCCATTTAGAGAGGAGTTCTCCTGTAAAAAATCTTAAACGAGAGTTGTATAGCAAAACATAATCACCTACATTAAACTCACGCTTTTGTATCCCTTTGTCATGCCATCTTTTAACTTTTTCTTTAAATAGCTTGGCATTCTCATAGGCCTGGCTTCTCCACTCATAAAGTGAGCTAATGTCAAACAGTCTCTTCTCACCGGCAAGTTTGAAATCATAATTGAGCTCTTTAATGGCCCAATATGCCTTATGTTCTAGTTCGAGAGGTAAGTGGCATGCTTTTCCATAAAACATTTTATATGGAGACATACCCATAGGATTTTTATAGGCAGTTCTATAGGCCCATAATGCATCATCAAGTTTCTTGGACCAATTCTTTCTAGATCTATTAACAGTCTTTTGCAAAATTAATTTAATCTCCATATTACTCAGTTCTACTTGACCACTAGACTGTGGGTGATATGTAGATGCAATTCTATGATTAACATCATACTTAGCAAGCATTTTACGAAAAGCACCATGAATAAAATGTGAACCACCATCAGTCATTAAGTATCTAGGGACTCCAAACCTCAGAAAAACAACTTCTTTAAGCATCTTAATAGAGGTGTTATGATCAACAATACTAGTTGGTATAGGTTCTACCCACTTAGTAATGTAATCAACAGCAACTAAAATATGTGTATACCCATGAGAGGAAGGAAATGGTCCCATATAATCAAAGCCCCAAACATCAAATTGTTCAATAACAAGTGAATAGTTCATAGGCATTTCTTGACGTCTACTAATATTACCAATTCTTTGACATTCATCACAAGACAAGACAAACTTACGTGCATCCTTGAAAAGAGTAGGCCAATAAAAACCAAATTATAATACCTTATGTGCAGTTCTATCTCCAGCGTGGTGTCCTCCATAAGCCTCGAAGTGACACTTGCACAGGATTTGTTCCTATTCATGCTCAGGTACACAACGTCTAATAATACCATCTACTCCTTCTTTATAAAGGTGTGGGTCATCCCAGATGTAATGTCTTAAATCGTAGGAAAACTTTTTCTTTTGCTGGTATGTGAAACTAGGTGGTATAAATTTAGCAACAATATAATTAGCATAATAAGCATACCATGGAGTAGTACGAGAAGCATTTATGACAGCTAATTGTTCATCAGGAAAGTGAGGCCTAGAAATAATTGATAAGTCTTTAATGAACCTCCTATAAAAATCGGCATGACCAAGGAAACTTCTTATACCTTTAATGTCATTAGGACACGACATCTTTTCAATAGCATCAACTTTAGCTTTATCAACTTCATTACCTCTTTCAGAAATTTTATGCCCCAAGACAATACCTTCATTAACCATGAAGTGGCACTTCTCCCAATTCAAGACAAGATTAGTTTCTTCACATCTCTGCAAAACTCGATCAAGGTTGCTTAAGCGATCATCAAAAGAAGATACATACATGGCGAAATCATCCATGAAAACCTCAACAATCTTTTCACAGAAGTCAGAGAATATAGCAGTCATACATCATTGAAAGGTACCAGGTGCATTACATAAACCAAAGGCATATGTCTATAAGCAAAGGTATCGAAAGGGCAAGTAAAAGTTGTCTTTTCCTGATCCTCTTTTGACACAGGTATTTGAGAGAAACTAGAATACCTGTCTAGAAAGCAAAAATGTGTATGTTTGGATAATCTTTCTAGCATTTGATCAATAAAAGGTAAAGGGTAATGATCCTTTCTAGTAGCTTTATTTAATTTGCGGAAATCAATTACCATTATTCTATAACCTGTAAACAATTCTTTGTGGGATCAATTCATCTTTATCATTAGGAACAACAATGATACCTCCCTTCTTAGGGACACAATGGACAGGACTTACCCACTGACTATCAGCAACAGGATAAATTATACCTGCCTCCAGAAGCTTTAGTATTTCATTTCTCACCACTTCTTTCATCTTAGGATTTAACCGACGTTGGTGATCAACAACCGGTTTAACGTCTTTCTCCAATTTTATTTTGTACTGGCATAAAGTGGGACTAATGCCCTTGAGATCATGAAGAGTATATCCAATAGCAGAACGATGCTTCTTTAGAGTTTTCAATAATTTCTCTTCTTCCTCCTCTGAAAGGTTAGCACTAATAATAATAGGATATATCTTCTTTTCATCAAGATAAGCATATTTAAGAGTATCAGGTAATGGTTTAAGCTCAAACACGAGATCACCCTTGGGTGGACGAGGACCCCCTAGAATTTCAACAGGCAAGTTGTTCTTCAAAATAGGTCACTATTTAAAGAATACTTCATCTATTTCCCTTCTTTCATTCATAAACATATCATTTTCATGGTCTAGCAAATATTGTTCTAAAGGATCATTAGGAGGCACGGCAATAGAAGCAAGACCAATAATTTCATCTTTACTAGGAAATTCTTTATCATGGGGTTGTCTATGAAATTTAGCAAAATTAAAATCATCAGACATATCCCCTAAACCAACAATAACAATATCCTCTTTGTAGTCTATCTTAGCATTAACAGTATTCAAGAAGGGTCTACCAAATACAATGGGACAAAAGTCATCTTGTGGGGAACCAAGAACAAGAAAATCAGTAGGATATTTAACTTTCCCACACAAGACTTCAACATCTCTAACAATCCCAATTGGTGAAATAGTATCTCTATTGGCAAGCTTAATTGTAACGTCTATATATTCTATCTCAGCATGTGCAATATCATGCATAATTTCTTTGTAAGGAACAAGGTATTGCACTCACACTAGCACCCATATCACATAAGCCATGAGAGCAATGATCTCCTATTTTAATAGAAAAAACAGGCATGCCTACAACAGGTCTATGTTTATTTTTAGTATCGGGTCGAGCAATTCTAGCAGCTTCATTACAAAAGTAAATAACATGCCCATCAATATTATCGACCAAGAGATCTTTAACCATAGCAATACTAGGTTCAACTTTAATTTGCTCAGGGGGTGCAGGTGTTCTAGCATTACTCCTATGAACCACAGTTGAAGATTTAGCATGATCCTTTATTCTAACATGGAAAGGTGGTTTCTCAATATAAGCGGTAGGAACAATAGGATCAACATTATAAGTGATAGTATTTTCTTCAACTTTAATAGGTTTGACTACGTTTACTTCAATGGGAGGATGATATTTAAACCACTTCTCCTTAGGGAGATCAACATGAGTAGCAAATGATTCACAGAAAGAAGCTACTATCTGAGAGTCAAGTCCATATTTAGTGCTAAATTAACGAAAAGCATCAGTATCCTTAAAAGATTTAACACAATGAAACTTAGGCGTTATACCTGACTCCTTACCTTCGTCGAGTTCCTGATGACCCACAAGTATAGGGGATCTATCGTAGTCCTTTCGATAAGTAAGAGTGTCCAACCCAACGAGGAGCAGAAGGGAATGATAAGCAGTTTTCGGTAAGGTTTTCTCTACAAGCACTGAAATTATCGGTAACAGATAGTTTGTGATAAGGTAATTTGTAACGGGTAACAAGTAATAAAATTAAATAAGGTGCAGCAAGATGGCCTAATCCTTTTGTAGAAAAGGACAAGCCTAGACAAACTCTTATATAAAGGAAAGCGCTCTCGAGGACACATGGGAATTATCGTCAAGCTAGTTTTCATCACGCTCATATGATTCGCGGTCGATACTTTGATAATTTGATATGTGGGTGGACCGGTGCTTGGGTACTTCCCTTACTTGGACAAGCAACCCACTTATGATTAATCCCTCTTGCAAGCATCCGCAACTACAAAAGAAGTATTAAGGTAAACCTAACCATAGCATGAAACATATGGATCCAAATCAGCCCCTTACGAAGCAACGCATAAACTAGGGTTTAAGCTTCTGTCACTCTAGCAACCCATCATCTACTTATTACTTCACAATGCCTTCCCCTAGGCCCAAACAATGGTGAAGTGTCATGTAGTCAATGTTCACATGACACCACTAGAGGAAAAACAACATACATCTCATCAAAATATCGAACGAATATGAAATTCACATGACTACTTATAGCAAGACTTCTCCCATGTCCTCAGGAACAAACCTAACTACTCACAAATCATATTCATGTTCATAATCAGAGGGGTATTAATATGCATAAAGGATCTGAACATATGATCTTCCACCAAATAAACCAACCAGCGTCAACTACAAGGATTAATCAACACTACTAGCAACCCACAGGTACCAATCTGAGGTTTTGGGACAAAGATTGGATACAACAAATGAACTAGGGTTTGAGAGGAGATGGTGCTGGTGAAGATATTGATGGAGATTGACCCCCTCCCGATGGAGGATCGATGGTGATGACGATGGTGATGATTGCCCCCTCCCGGAGGGATGTTTCCCCGGCAGAACAACTCCGCCAAGGCCCTAGATTGGTTCCGCCAAGGTTCCGCCTTGTAGCGGCGGCGCTTCATCCTGAAAGCTTGCTTATGATTTTTTCCAGGACGAAAGACTTCAAATAACCAAAGATGTGCACCAGAGGCCTGCCAGGGGGGCCACGAGACAAGCAGGCCCCCCTGGAAAAAATCAGAAGGAACATTACATCCCGATATGCACCTAATCTATGTGGGTAGGAAGCTTTCAAGACGAAGCGCCGCCGTCTCGAGGCGGAACCTTGGCGGTACCAATCTAGGGCTCCGGCGGAGCTGTTCTGCCGGGGAAACATCCCTCTAGGAGGGGGAAATCGTCACCATCGTCATCACCATCGATCCTCTCATCAGGAGGGGGTCAATATCCATCAACATCTTCAGCAGCACCATCTCCTCTCAAACCCTAGTTCATCTCTTGTATCCGATCTTTGTTTCAAAACCTCTGATTGGTACGTGTGGGTTGCTAGTAGTGTTGATTACTCCTTGTAGTTGATGCTAGTTGGTTTATTCGGTGGAAGATTATATGTTCAGCTACTTTATGCACATGAATACCCCTCTGATTATGAACATGAATATGATTTGTATGTAGTTACGTTTGTTCCTGAGGACATGGGAGAAGTCTTGCTATAAGTAGTCATGTGAATTTGGTACTCGTTCGATATTTTGATGAGATGTATGTTGTCTTTCCTCTAGTGGTGTTATGTGAATGTCGACTACATGACACTTCACCATTGTTTGGTCCTAGGGGAAGGCATTGGGAAGTAATAAGTAGATGATGGGTTGCTAGAGTGACAGAAGCTTAAACCCTAGTTTATACGTTGCTTCGTAAGGGGCTGATTTGGATCCATATGTTTCATGCTATGGTTAGGTTTACCTTAATTCTTCTTTCGTAGTTGCAGAAACTTGCGAGGGGGGTTAATCACACTACAAAAAAAAGACACATCCGTGACATTTTGGGCCGAAAGAAAAAAAAATTCATCCTTATGACACTTCTATGACGATAATTGTGACAAAACCTGGTATCATCATAGATGTGGTGGGGTCCTACTTCTATGACAAAAAATCATGATAGAAAATGGGCTTTTCGTCCTGGGCGGGCCGGAGACGTATCTGCATGACATTCTTTGGGCCGTCCATGATGGAAAAAACCATGGTAGAAGCGAGGGCGAGAAAATATCAGGGTGTTCCCGGTTACGGTGGGTGGTCGGGGCCGAGCGATGCGCATTTCTATCGTACACACACGCGCGTAGGTGCGAGGCGTTGGGCTCTAACTAAACCCGAGCGATTGCACTGCACGCTACGCGTTACTGAACCCGAGCGATCGATCAATGGCTATTAACTAAACCCGGACGAGCGATTCCTTCGCTACTGCTGCTAACTGAAGCCGATCGATGCTGCCTCTGGATGAACAGTGAGCGTTGCTGGGGGGGTTGGATGAACAGTTCCCGGTGGGGGTGGATGAATAGGACCCCGTGGTGTTGCCTCTGGATGAACAGTGAGTGTTGCTGGGGGGTTTGGATGAACAATTCCCAGTGGGGGTGGATGAACAGGACCTCGTGGTGTTGCCTCTGGATGAACAGGACCCCGATCGATCGAGCCGGTTGGGGCTGGATGAACAGGACCATGTGGAGGGATGGATGAACAGGACCACCCCATGGAGGGCATGATGAACAATAGATGGTGGAGGGCTGGATGAACAGTAGCCCGTGGAGGGGTGGTTGTACAGGAGCCCGTGGAGAGGGCTGGTTGAATAGTAGCCGGTGGAGTAGCGCACGGTGGAGGCTGGATGAACAGGAGCCCGTGGATGAACAGTCGCAGGTGGAGGCTGGAGGAGGTCGACGGTGGATGAACAATAGCCCGTGGAGGCTGGAGGGGGTCAACGGTGGAGATGAACAGTATCCCGTGGAGTCCCGTTTTGCGGTATGCCACACCCCTCTCGATGAACAGGACCCCTGTTTCGACCATGTCGCTCCAACACAAGTCCGTTTCCTCCATTTTGCAGTACGCAACACCCCTCCCGATCAACAGGACCCCCGTTTCGACCGTAGGAGGTCCGTTTCCTCCGTTTTGTGGTACGCCAGACCACTCCCGATGAACAGGATCCCGTTTCAAACGTGGCCGGTCGAACATAAGGTTGTTTCCTCCGTTTTGCGGTACGCCAGGCCTCGTTTCCATCGGTTGTTCCGTCCAAGCCCTCCCGATGAACACGGCGACGTATTCCGTTCTGACCCAGCCGGTTGGCTCCCCATGAACACGACGACGATGCAGTTTGTCCGTTTCAACCCAGCCATGTACATGAGCCCTAGCCGTACATATGCGCGAGTAGGCGTTCGAGACCCTGCCTGTATGTATGTACGTGGCAGTATTTTCTTTCTTGCACACTTGCCGTTGTATGTACGTGTACATGCTACGTGCGCGCCTCTACTATGACACGTGCGCGCCTTTACATCGACCAGTATGTACATACACGTTTGCGACCAGAATGACAATGCTACGTACGCTTCGACCAGGTGGGTCCCGACTGTCAGGCATTTCCTTGCCTGTGAAGATGTAGCTGGTGGGTCCCAGCAGTCAGGCGGGCGAATCTTTTTTTTTGCCCGGACGCACTTCCTTGCGTGCGAAGACGTAGCTGGTGGGTCCCAGTAGTCAGGGGGAAACATTTTTCTCGTGAAATACGGTGGCCTGTCTGGTGGGTCCCCGCTGTCAGGTGGAGGAATAATTATTTTGCGTGTAATAAGGAGGCACTTCCTTGCTGCGGCCGTAGACCCAGCTGTCAGACGCTCCACGTACAGTCCACGTCCGATGGAAGCCGTTCCTTGACCACATTGACCACGTCGCGCCGAGAGCACCAGGGCGGTGGATGACGGCGAGGCCTAGAAAGGGGACGATGCGGAGCCGAGGAAGACGCGGCAGTGGATGCCCACGCGTAGAGGAGTATGAGGGTTCACCAGTTCGCTGCGGTGTGAGGCTACCGTCGCCGTAGAATAACAGGGGGTGTGGGTGAGTATAGGGATAGCCTGGCCAGCGGTGGGGGTAGTAGGGGGCGGTGAGGTCTCCGCCGCATCGCAGCCGGCCATGGGAGGCAAGAGCATGAGGCACGACCGGCGCTGGTTTGGGCGGCTGGAGCAAGAAGACCAGAGATTGAAGAAGCACTACGGCTGTTGGATGGACGTCGTATGGTCACTGGAGCTAGAATCATGCATATTGACTAAGTTGACAAAGCCCTCCATCCCCATCAACTTAGTAGGTCCACAAGTCAGCCTGCAACTATACTGGGTCCGAGCTAGCAGGGGAGTATTCATTTTTTGGTGCGTAATAAGGAGGTACTTCCTTGTGTGCGAAGATATAGCTAGTGGGTCCAAGCTGTCAGCGGCGGTAACAATTTTTTTCGTGAAATACAGAGGCCCTTTCGGTGGGTCCCAGATGTTAGGTGTAGGAATCATTATTTTGCGCGTAATAAGGAGGCATTTCCTTCCGTGCGGCCGTGGACCCAGCTGTCAGCCTCTCCACGTACAGCCCATTTCAGATACATGTCGGTCGTTGACCATGTTGACCAGGCCGCGCCAAGAGCACCAGGGCGGTGGACGACGGCGAGGCCTAGGAAGGGAACGACACGGAGACAGGGAAGACTCGGCAGTTGTTTCCCACGCGGAGGGGAGTACGATTGTATGAGGGTTTACTGGTTCGTCTGCCGCTGCCGGAGAATAACAGCAGGTGTGGGTGAGTAGAGGGATGGCTAGGCCAGTGATGGGAGTACAGTGGGGCGGTGAGGCCTGCACCGCAGCACAGCCGGCCGCGGGGAGGAGGGAGCAGGCAGTCCTGCCGGCGCTTGTTTGAGCAGCTGGAGCAGGAAGAGCATAGATTGAAGCAGCACGACGGCCGTTGGATGGACATCCAACAGTCACTGCTTGTGCGTCACCCTTAATTTAGGAAAGCCTCAAATTTGTGGAAAATATCATACAACCCATTTGCCATTATTTCTAATAATTTGCAGCCCATTTGCTAATTCTTAAGGTTTTTTTGGAGCCCATATTCTTTTTGTTAGTATTACAGCCCATATTGTGCCCACGGTTAAAAAATTATATGAAATTTTGCATATTTCGGTGCGGTCCGAACTGTTTTTAATCCTGAAATTTCGAGTCACATTCAAACTGATTTTAAAATTAAATGTATATCAATATAAAATCCAACAAATTTTCCACGCATAAAAATCAATTCAATTTAAAATCTCGAAATGGAAAAAAGAAATTTGAAACTAATTGCCAGTTTGATGTGTTTTAAAAATGTACAGCCCATTTCTCATTACTGATAGGCCATTTTCTCGGCTAGCCGAATGAAGCTCTCCTCGTCTTGAAAGATTTACAGCCCAACAGGCCTGACAAAGCGACTTACTTGGCAAATCACAAAAAAAACTGGGCTGTGGCCGTGGACCCAGCTGTAAGCCTCTCCACGTATAGTACTCTTTCGATGGAAGTCGGTCATTGACCACATTGACCACGCCGCGCCGAGAGCACCAAGGCGGTGGACGGCGGTGAGGCCTAGGAAGGGGACGACACGGAGCTGGGGAAGACGCGGCAGTGGATGCCCACGCGGAGAGGTGTACGAGGGTTCACTGGTTCGGCAGCAGTGTGAGGCTGTCGTCGCCGCAGAATAACAGGGGGTGTGGGTGAGTGGAGGGATGGCCTAGCCAGTGGTGGGAGTAGTATGGGGGAGGTGAGGCCTCCGCTACAGTACAACCGGCCACGGGAGGTAGGAGCAGGCAGCACGACTGGCGCTGCTTTGGGCGGCTGGAGCAAGAAGACCAGATGTTAAAGAAGCACTAAGGCCGTTGGATGGACATCGTACGGTCACTGGAGCTAGAATCGTTCATATTGACTAAGTTGACAAAGCCCTCCATCCCCATCAACTTAGTAGGCCCACAAGTTAGCCTCCCAATATGGTGGGTCCTAGTTGGCAGGGGTATTCATTTTTTGTGCGCAATAAGGAGACACTTCCTTGCGTGCGAAGATATAGTTGGTGGGTCCGACCTGTTAGCGGAGGGAACGTTTTTTTCGCGAAATACAGAGGCCCTTCCGGCGGGTCCCAGATTTCAGGTGGAGGAATCATTATTTTATGCGTACTAAGGAGGCATTTCCTTGTGTGCGGCTGTGGACCCAACTGTCAGCCTCTCCACGTACAGTCCACTTCCGATAGATGTCGTTCGTTGACCACGTTGACCACGCCGCGCCGAGAGCACCAGGGCGGTGGACGATGGTGAGGCCTATGAAGGGAACGACACGGAGCCGGGGAAAACACGGCAGTGGCTGCCCACGCGGTGGAGAGTACGAGGGTTGACTGGTTCGGCTACCGTCGCCGGAAAATAACAGGAGTTGTGGGTGAGTAGAGGGATAGACAGGCCAGGGATGCGAGTATATGATGGGTCCGTGAGGCCTGCCCGGTAGCACAGCCGGCCACGTGAGGCGGGAGCAAGCGGTCCTGACGGTGCTGGTTTGGGCGGCTGGGGCAGGAAGATGAGAGACTGAAGAAGCACGATTGCCGTTAGATTGACATCTAACGGTCTGACGCTGGTAGAGTCGATTGTTGACTAAGTTTCTTTTTTGATAAACCTTGTGTACGCATGAACTTAGTAGGCCCACAAGTCAGCCTCCAAATCTGTGGCAGACAACATAGAGCCCATTTGCTATTTTTTAATAATTTGCAGCCCATTTGCTAATTCTTAAGTAATTTATTACAGCCCATTTTCTGCCCAGGACCACGGTCAAAAAGTTCAATCTTATTTTGCATATTTCGGTGGAGTCCGAACTTTTGTAATCCCGAAATGATAAACATTTTTTAAGAACTTATTGATTTTCCAAAAAAACGTTTTGTTTTTGTAAGCAAATAAGACGTGGGACAATTGAGTTGGTTTAAGGGAAAACTAGTGGTAAAAAAATCTGCGCTGGGAGGGAAAACAACAACAAAAATAAGGATGTAAATATGAAAAGGGAATTTTATGTATTTTCAATATAATGATATGTGTATATGAACTAGTAAAACTATATCTAGAGGTTAGAAAACGGATGTAGGACATGCGTTTCAAGAGGAAAATAGAACTGAGTTGTCTGTTTAATTCAGTAAAAAAAAGTGTCTGCGGATGTTGTAAGACAAAATATAACTAATGCTGGTGGGCCAGAGGCCAGTAGATACCTGCTGCATATTTGTGCCCCATTGTCGTCATGGGCTGGGCCTATTAAAAACAAAACCAAGCCTGGGCAGTCTACAGCCCAGTTGAAACTTGCTCGACCGGAAAAAACAATATATGTGCTCAATAAATGAGAGAATTATGCAAGTACAGACTGATAACTGGGATGCAACAGGGATATTGTTTTTTCATCATGATAATAAGAGCATGCACTTGTTTCGAAAAATTTGGAGAACTGGGAATTCAAACGGCAGGTGCTTATGCTACCCATCAAATAAAAATCAGGTGCCTGAAAATTCGTTTCAAAACAAATGATTCAGATTTATATCCACGTCGACCCTCAGCATGATGGTTGGAAGAAAATGCCAAGTTCATACCAAAAGATCGTTAACAACAATACCAACTTGCGGACGACAAGGTAGTACAAGTACCAATACCAAACTAACTTATAATCTTTTTACTCCTGGACCTAGTGTTCGTCTAGTAGAAAATCTTGCAGAGGACCAGCTCCCGCTCCTTCTCTTGCTCCAGGTGCCCGAGGTGGTACTAGTGCATCACCCAGTTGGTCCTCTGCTGGTCGAAGTTCTTGTTGGTGTGCAGCACCAGAACCTTTTTGCTGCCCGTCTGCCGGTCGTTGACCATCACCGGCAAGGTATTGCCGGTGTTGTGCCACATCGCGTGCATGCCGCACTTCGACTGTATCTTGCGACGCGTCCACGTGCCCCTTTTGAACGCCCTGGAATTGTGCTGGAAGAAATGCTTGCTTAAGGCACTGTGTGATACCTGCAGTATTGTCGAATACAGGTTTTAGTGTACGTAGTTGGCATTTTCATAACATCTTTGGCATGTTGCAGTCACTTGTTTCACTTTTTATTAACTGTCAAATTGTAATTGCTTCACCAAGTCTGCATCTGAAAAGAAAAATAGAGTTATAAACAAATGAATATGTTTGTGCAAGTAGACGGCCGATCAATGTCTTACCTGGAAGTTTCTCAGGATGGGTGTAGCATATGCCATGCTCGTTGTTGATGGTTCGTATGAAAAAATCAATGAGAGGGTGAGATCTCGCGCTGTCAGCACTCACTTTGGCCTCAAGGTGCTCGATCAGCTCCTGATCCATAGGATCGAACTTGACACCAACTGGCAGCACCGGCCAATCCTTCTTCGACTTGCATGGGTTTGTTCCAGTTATATGGTACTCAATGTATGATCAATCGACTTCTTTAAGTGAATGATGAAAGATTTCGACAGATAAGTGGTACTCCAAATCTGAAGTCCAGAATACCCGAACACGCTGCCGGGATTCTTGTGTCATGTCACGCGCAGCGTGTTGTCACGTCAATTCAATGTGTGGACATGATGAATAATTTGACCGACGTATACTAGTACCGCCACTGTACTACTTACTAGTCGTATTTAGTGTCACATTTTAACCATAGGTTTAACTAACAAGTACGCACTTGAAGCCTAAGTGATATATATATATACTGCACAGCATCTCCATCATGATTATCAGTACATCCTGCGCAGGTGAGTTAGGATGCACTTGATCCCAGAAAGGTATCTATCCTTCAAATCAGAGGAGTGCTTCAAACTAACAACAATACATAATATCCAACAAAAGAGGGCAGTGCTACAGCAGCAGAATACATGGCTCAGTCTACATATCAGTATGAATCAAGTTGTGCATATTTGCTATTGGCATGAACCACATCGCCGCATGTCGAGTTTGCAAAAGCCATCCATCGCATGGAAGCTTGATGCCTTTCACACACTGAAGATTATCTGGCAACAAGCTGTGTCGACGAATCTCTGGATATGGTGATTCATGAAACCCATGGTATGATGTGTAAACACAGTCCCCCTAGCGAATGGAAGTTCCATAGCACGGTAATCATCGCCGGTGATATGATTGATGATTGGTTGGGTGATCGGATAATTGAGCCCGAGGAACATGGAGTGGTTGCCAAGGCTGTAAACCCGCCTCCAGTTGAATACGCCTAGCCCAACAGAGTTGGGATCTTTCTCGAACACGAAGAAGCCATAGCCATCAATGTCATGAACTCCCTAGGCATTGTACTGCATGTGGTTTGATGAAATGGTTTGGTCAATTTGGTACGTGCAAATGAGCATCAAATGACCACCATCACCTGAACGAGCGATAAACCACCACCCATCGACTGGTATGATTCCAGGTCCTGGAATCATGAAGGCCAACGCATTTGCGTCAGCTGCAACAATTCAAATTGGAGACCAAAAGGACAAAAATAAACAATCATGTTAAGAGTATGTGTGGAATTAAGATTATTATAACAGTGACACATATCATAGACAGAGAATTGCAATGCCGTGGTCATATTCATACCTCAAGCTTAAAAAAATAAGCCAATGGCTTTCATATTCTAGCAATATATCATGGTTCAAATATCATGTAACAATGAGAGGAAAACAGATATGACAGAGCCTACTCATGTTGTACCATAGCACTTACTACAGTTATCATATCAACTCTAAGCAATAACATGTGTTGTTATAAAAATCCTGGAAATGCGAGTAACATATAGCAATAATGAGGTTATACTCATAATATCTATTCTGACAATCATTAGATACCAATTGTTCTCATATCAACTCTAACAATAACATGTGTGGTCATAAAAATGTAGGAAATGAGAGGAAACATATAGCAATGATGTGGTTATAGACATACTATATATTCTAAGTTTGTAACAATGAACAGGCAGTCGTATTCTTAAGGTAAAGATGAGATGACATAGAACAATTACACGACGATACATTCCACCAGTATAGGCAGCCAATCTGTGCGTCTACCGCATAAACGATGCCATCGTGCACTATAGCATCAGACGGAAGTGTTGAGTAAAGAGGATCGACGATGAGCCATAGCCATGTATGGCGACCGGATTCTAGATAGACTAATCCCATGTTGAACACGGCAATGAGCTTGTAATCCATGTAGTCTTCTGATGGTGTGGGCACTTCGCAGATTACAACCTTCAGCAAACAGAGGTCGAGCCAAAAGCTCGACGCGTCTCGTGCGTAGTAGGCAGGAGTGTCCAGCAGGCCGCGAGGCTCAATGGCGGCGGTATCCAAAGATGGAAGGGTGATATCTCGCTGGGTGTAGATATCCACGAGACGCCACGGACTACCGGATTGGTGGATGAGGACGATACAGTTGGCCTTCATGCCCGCCCAGTAGTGGCCGCGCATGAAGGACAGGTGGACGGGTACTGGTAGCATGCCGAGGGGCACCACGGCAACCTCCGTAGGATCGTCAAGCCGGTGTCTGGGCCACCTGCAAGGATCGGGCATCAGCAAGCAGGGTGTCTTGAAAATAGCCGGCCGGTTGCAGACGAGTAGACGGTACAAAGACACCGAGCATGCGACCAGACAGACAGTGCTGAGTAGGTCCATACGATTATAGATCTGCTCCAAGAGAACATCAGGGAGGGAATTCTAATCGCGGCTCTGCGTGTCAGTCGGTCCTGCCATTGGGGTTTTTGGTGCCTGCGAGCCAGTGGGGAAGTGGATTCGGGCGGGCGAGCGAAGAAGCTTCTCCTTGTGTGGTCGAGCAGTGAGCGGGGGGATATGGTACGTGCAAGCTACCAAGGAAGATAGCGCGGGCGGGCAAGCAGAGAGCGGGGGAAATGGTGTGCGGCCGATGATGGGGAAGAGAGGAGGAAGAAGAGTGGAAGACGGGGAAGAAAGTGCATTAAATCTCAATTCTACTACTACTACCAGGATATACCATCCTTCAGAGTGTAAATAGTTACACCGATGACATATGTGTCTACCAGAAGAGGGCCCATATGTTAGTTAATGGAGGACAGAAGCGTGCTCTACTGGCAAACATAATGGCAGTACTAGGTAAGGCTGATCCAGTAACACCAACACGCTGGTTCAGCTTATTAATTAAGTGTCCCATCTGCTGCAGCGTGTATTGTCACTTCACTACGAAGACTAGTTGAATAGTTCTCCCTGACCGAGATGGGGAATAATGGATCGGGAAGACTTCCTTTCTAAATTATCCATATGCCTCTACGCTCACTTCACTCATTTTGCTCCATACATAGTCACTTGTTGAAATCTCTAGAAAGACAAATACTCCGTATTTGGGAACAGGGGGAGGATTTTACTCCATAGTTGGGAACAAAGGGAGGATTTTACTCCGTATTTTGGAACAGAGGGAGTATCACCATATGGAGGGAGCAGAGGAAGCTTGAAATATGAACATGTCAATGGGAGGGAGTAAGCCCCATGCATGCATGCAACATGCAACACTCACACGTACACATGGACGTACGCAGCACTCACGCACCCATGCGGCACACAGCACACGACGCAACACACAAGCTCACGCTCAAGAGCTCAACCTACTCCCTACGTCCGTGAAAGACTGTAAATTTAGAGATTTACACATTGACCAGGGCATAATTAACGCCCAAAAGTAGCAGACTTATGTGTGCATGCGACCATTGAGAGAAGAAGATTAAATGAAGGTTGTTGCATGCTGTAATTAAGGATAGACATGTAGCCTATACCTAGAGCACAAGTTGGTGCATTAGTCAATCAATATCGATTTAGATTAAAGGCTAAATGCATTGGAAGTGTAGATGCACTACACTCTTTGTTTTTTAGCTGATTTCTTTGCTCTGCCAACTGACAGGTGGGACCCAGAAACTAGGTGACAATTTAACCAGTCAACAAAGTGCCACATCAACTATGTGGCCGGTCAGTAGGGTGAAATACGGTGCTCTATGATGAGCTAGTGATCGTATAATCACCGCAAAACTATATATAGTGACCGTAAAGAGCGTATTGTTACATACGTTGACCGCCAGTGTATTTTTCTCATTTCAAATTAAACCATATTAACGAGAAAGGATGCAGTATGGACTAGTACTAGTACTGCTTTGATGTGTCCCGTCAAATTGCCGAACGAGGAGAAGCTTGCTTACTACGCCTCTCCCTCGCCCACGTGCGCGGTGGTTCGGAGGACGAGGAGATGGTTTTGACTACAATGCCATCTCCCTCTCCCTCTCCCTCGCCCTCGCCCTCGCGATGGACGTGTAGCAGTTCAATCGGTCTCAGATTGCCAGAAGCATAATGTGTACTGTAGTATCATCATTGTTGTACCTTCCGAAGAGGCGAAGAGCCAAGTGCAAGGTTCACACGAGTACGAACTGTTGAACCTCCCGAAGAGGCAAAGAGCCAAGCGCAAAGTTTTATAGGAGTTTTCATCCTAGTAGGAGCGTACTACAACTATAGTGAACGATGCTACTGTATGATGCCGCCACGTCACGTATATCCAAAGTTGTGCCACCTTTTTTTCTGAAAGAGCATGTCGGAGCCCGTGCAACAACCACACAAGTTGCACGTACACATAACACATTTACTAGCCATAAATTCTAAAGGACAAATGCCAGTATGCCACACAAGTTCATCCCCAATTCATGTGATAAATTTGTGCACGACTAGTCTACATATATTCACAGCGCTACCGTTCACAATTTACCATATGATACTTCCATTTTGCATCATGCTTTTATATCAATATTTATTGCATTATGGGTTGTTATTACACATTATGTCACAATACTTATGCCTATTCTCTCTTATTTTACAAGGTTTACATGAAGAGGGAGAATGCCGGCAGCTAGTATTCTGGGCTGGAAAAGGAGCAAATATTAGAGACCTATTCTGCACAGCTCCAAAAGTCCTGAAACTTCACGGAAGTTATTTCCAGAATATATAAAAATACTTAGGGAAAGAAGTACCAGAGGGGGGCCACTCACCAGCCACGAGGGTGGGGGCGCGCCCCCTACCTCGTGGGCCCCCTGGTGGCCCTCTGATGCCCATCTTCTGCTATATGAAGTCTTTCGTCCGAGAAAAAATCATAAGAAAGCTTATGGGACGAAACTCCGCTGCCACAAGGCGGAACCAATCTAGGGCTCCGACGGAGCTGTTCTGTCGGGGAAACTTCCCTCCGGGAGGGGAAAATTATCACCATCGTCATCACCAACGATCCTCTCATCGGGAGGGGGTCAATCTCCATCAACATATTCACCAGCACCATCTCATCTCAAACCCTAGTTCATCTCTTGTATCCAATCTTTGTATCCAAACCTCAGATTGGTACCTGTGGGTTGCTACTAGTGTTGATTACTCCTTGTAGTTGATGCTAGTTGGTTTACTTGGTGGAAGATCATATGTTCAGATCCATTATGCATATTAATACCCCTTTGATTATGAACATGAATATGCTTTGTGAGTAGTACGTTTGTTCCTGAGGACATGGGAGAAGTCTTGCTATTAGTAGTCATGTGAATTTGGTATTCATTTGATATTTTGATGAGATGTATGTTGTCATCCCTCTAGTGGTGTCATGTGAACATCGACTACATGACACTTCACCATTGTTTGGGCCTAGAGGGAGGCATTGGGAAGTAATAAGTAGATGATGGGTTTCTAGAGTGACAGAAGCTTAAACCCTAGTTTATGTGTTGCTTCGTAAGGGGCTGATTTGGATCCATATGTTTCATGCTATGGTTAGGTTTACCTTAATACTTCCGTTGTAGTTGCGGATGCTTGCAATAGGAGTTAATCATAAGTGGGATGCTTGTCCAAGTAATGACAACACCCAAGCACCGGTCCACCGACATATCAAATTATCAAAGTACCGAACGCGAATCATATGATCGTGACGAAAACTAGCTTGACGATAATTCCCATGTGTCCTCGGGAGCACTTTCCTTCATATAAGAGTTTTTCTAGGCTTGTCCTTTGCTACAAAAAGGATTGGGCCATCTTTCTGCACCTTATTTACTTTTATTACTCGCTACTCGTTACAATTACCTTATCACAAAACTATCTATTACCGATAATTTCAGTGCTTGCAGAGAGTACCTTGCTGAAAACCGCTTATCATTTCCTTCTGCTCCTCGTTGGGTTCGACACTCTTACTTATCGAAAGGACTATGATAGATCCCCTATACTTGTGGGTCATCACCGTACTCCACTTATAAGTTATAGATGGGCTAGATGTCCTCCTCAAGGTTCTAGTCCCTGGTGTTCTTCATGGATGGCATGATCCATAGCGGTGGGCAACGGGAATCATTGTCGCAGCTTTCTAGTCCGGTTCCACATGATGGAGACTCATCCAAGCTGAAGCGGCATAAATCAGGGATAGCGTGTCCCAGCATGTCGTTCATCCGGCGATGTGCACTAAAGACACAACCATGCTTCATGAACAGCAGGCCTTCCGTGTCGTGCACGGAAGGTGGCATCCGCTTCACAATGGGGTAGCTGTCCCCAATGAAAAGTGAGTACTCTCCAAGAGTGTTCCTCGGCACCCACGTAGCATCACGGGGGTCGAACTCGGCACCGTTCATATGGTACACGCGGCATCTCAGATCTGGACACATGGTGACGTACATAGTCAAGGTCCATGCATAATAATGTTGTGCTCAAATATGGTGGACAGTAATACTATGCAGCAAATAGTACTACTCCGGTATAGTGGAAGTAAAATAACCGGCTTATTATATATAGCCACTCTTGGCTACATGGATGAGATAGTAAGACATGGAAAAACAAAAATGGTGGCAGCTAGTGGGTTCAAGTCTTCAAGAGCCTAGCTAGCTATACATGTCCTCCAAGGTAAAAAGTACTCCTACTAGTACGTAAGTAGAGTACTAGTACAACAATGAAAGAGAAGGCGAGAGGGTTAAAAATGGAATACCTGGGTAGATGGTGACGGTCCGATCGTGGTAGATTGTGTGACCATGTTGCACATCAATGGTACCATGGGTAATGACTGCTCAGATAGTTAATCCCAATATGCCAAAGTCTACAAGGTTCCAGTTTAGACCGAATCGCGGATGCAAATGCACATCCAGGATCGGCGGTCTTATTTTGATCGCGGGATGACTGGTCCCTGCAAAATAATGGAGTACCGTTAGGGATGCAAATGATGGTTTGTGCATTCCGTTTGTAATCTCACGTACCGTAGGATGGCAACCAGATGAAACAAGTCCCCTGGCTTCTCACCGCAAAGATGCAGCCTAGATGGCGCACGGGGTCTTTGAACGTGTAGGGGTACAAATCTGCCGCCGCCAACATGCGCCAGCATCTGTCGTTACTGCCTCTTGCATTGATGGCTATCCTTATGTCGAACACCACGATGGGACAGTAATCATTGTAGCCGCGTCGCTTTGTCGGCGGGTCCGCAATTGCTATCTTCTTCAATCTAATGTAGGCATCATCATACGGATTCAAGCCCAGCCAGTCCGGAAGGCCAATCCCAATGGTGGAGAAGGGGTCTATCAGAACGGCCGCACTGCTGTGGATGTTGTGCAAAATGATGGTGGTATCTGGCCAGAGGTATGCAAGCCAATCTTCGTTGGCACCGACCCAGACCTATATATAAGACGGTGGGCAGCGGAGAAATTACGGGATGGAAATGGAATAACTAAGTACTACATGATCAAACTCCATTACTGACCTGCTCACCGGACAAAATCCGACTACCTCTCAACGTCGGAAACTCTAGCGGAGTCAACGTGCAACCATGGCCAGGGAGCGGTGGACTGTCCGAAGGATTGTCCCATAGAAGAACCTTCACCTCGAGGACGCATGGAAGACCAACAAGCATGGCCTTTTCCCAAGCCATTTTAAGCACCGTCTTGAAAAAGTTGGTGCAGGAAGCACCGAGTCTTGCGGCGGTGAGGACGTCGGAGCGGCGCGCGATTTCTCCCAGAGGATCGTCATCCAAGGTCTCCCAGCCCCGACGAGGAGGAGAACCGCCTGGCGAATCCATGGGAGCAGCGACGAACTGCCTTCTCTTCGGGGGGAGGGGAACTAGCGAGGAGGAGATAAGACCGTAGTAACCGCAGGGCCTCGTCCCTTCCAACTGTAGATCGTTCCTTAGGCTACTCATAGTGGAGAGTAACATATACTAGTATAATGCATATGATACTAGTATATGATACTACCTTCATAGTGCATAGTATCATAAAGTAGTATCATAGATTAGCATATTTATTGCCATGCATGACACAAAGTAGCATAGCATTTAACATGATACGGTATGTACCTATGTTACTATAACCCTCTCTCTCTCTTATTTAATTGTGTGCCACATAAGTATGTTTGCTAGTCCCAAGTGCATGTTACCGGTTATGTTACCCCCACTATGGCTAGCCTTAGCGAAGGGGTGAGGCTATTATTTACTACTAGTACTAGCATTATGGGATGTTATGGGATTGCATTATACTGTAAATAATAGCACTAGTAAGAAATTTTTGGCACTAGCTAGTAGTTTTTGGCGTGGATTAAGAAATTTTGGGTATGTTTTTGCTATTTTTTGTACACACCAACTAGTGTCAAAAAATGTCTTACATTATGTGACGGAGGAGTACGTATTCGTACTTTAGCAGTACTAGTACTACTTTCTCAACTAGTAGTGCGATGTACTGTACTTCTAGTATAGTGCACCAGTTTTGAACTCTTGAATCTCAGGGTCAAGGAGCTACGGTTGGAAGTGGAGGGTACTACGTACTGTTTTCTAGAACCATCGTTGTACTATCAATGCAGGGAAAGTACACTTGTGTAGTGGCCTAGTGGGTACTCTCGGTGCTCTATTCAGCCGCTCCTCTCACGTAGCTGGCCTACTCAGCCGCTCCTCTCACGCACACGCTTGCAGCCTGTTTATCAGTGACGGTTACTGCGGGGGCAGAACATTTGAGTTATTTGATATAGCAAGACTAGGCTTTTCGCTTCCATTTGTGGAGGTGTAATGGATCTCGTCGAACGTTGTTAGTAGTTCCTTCTTTATGAATGAGATGAAGCAAAGCTTTTGCCTCCGTTTCAAAAAAAACATGTCAATAGGAATTTCTTTTATACTAGAGCCGATAATGGAGTGAAGTCCATGCATGGAACGCCACAAGCTACCGAGTAGTAGTAGAGCACTTTACGTACAGAGCCATATTGCACAGTTCCCAATGCCCCGCCAGGCTTTTTCGGCTCCTCGGGCTTAATTGGGAGGCACTAGTTTAAATATGCTACTAGCTGATGAGGAAGCGGCAAGCAAGGTGCAGCTAGGACGAGCACGCGAGCCACGAGATGCTGGGAAGGAAAACCTGTTCACGTGGCTAGGCTATCCAATGCACCCAGATTGTGGTGCCGCACGTCCGTTTGACTTCAAAACTCAAACTACCCGTGTAAAATATTGGCTCGCAGCAAAGTTACTATTTTTTTAAAAAAGGCCACCGTGCATTCGGCCGGGATCGAACCCACAAAATGAGGTATACACTCCCGTGACCACTAGTAGTACTCGTTGGAGTACAACGCAACCTAGAATCGCCTTTTGTCGCTAGTAGTACATTGTTCCTTACAAGAAACCCCTAATAATGCAAGAAACCACTAATAATGCCAAGAAACTACTACCACTTGCATACATGGCAGACTTAAGATAAGACTACCTTATCAACCATTGTACATGCTCTTACCAACCAGCCCTACCAAGAAACGACTACTCTACAAAGTGTCGTTGTAGGCACGTTACAACCCATGGCCCTGTTTGGATACATTTGTTGTCAATCTAACCCTACCATCCAAACACCACTTTGGTTACAGTTAGTTCAGGGTTAGATTGACCTCTGACTTAGAGTATCCAAACAGGGCCCATGTCGCCCATTAAGTCAACGCCTTCTATTTGACTGGGCGTTATGACTTGTGGGACCTACATGTCAGTCTACACAAAAATCCCCAAGTGACCTCCTACCTTCGGCCCGCCCACCTAGTCATCCTCGACCATGGGACGCAGCTACCGCCGCCGACAGAAGGCGAGTTCAAAACCGCCGGCGGTGCGGAGCCCATCTTGCAGCAGCCCGGATGCCAGCTCCGTCCGACACTCGCGGCCGCTAGCTAGCCAAGATAGCTCCGTCCAGCTCTTGTCTGCAAGGTTTGCTAGCTAGATTGGCACGACGGCACGGCGGCTTGCTCGCGCGCGCCGGGCTAAGGCCAGCCATCTGGCTCCAGTGAAGGCCAGCGCGGCGGCTTGCTCGCTCGTGAGTCACGCTCGGACCAGCCTGACAACCCGTGCGGAGGCCAGCGCGGCGTCCGGCCCGTCCGGCGGAGCGGCGGCCAACTCGCTCATCACCGGCGCCACCGATGAACACGCATCAGTACTGTTGGAAGTAATGTTCAGGAAAAATAATTATTTGAGGGGGAATAATAGGATAGAAGGTCAGATGTGGGTCCCTCGTGTCAATGGTCAAACAAAATGTGTTGGCTTAAGCTGCCTCGTCAGCACGGACGTGTGGGCCAACCCTGTCATAAATGGGTTTAAACTAACCTAATCGGTAGGTAGTAGTTTTTGGCGTGGATTATGAAATTTTGGGTATGTTTTTGCTATTTTTTGTACAATAGATTCTTCCTAGGGCTGGTTGAAAGTGGTAGTTTTTTGTTAAATACTCTACATATTGTAAGTAGGAGTGAAAGTTAAGCTTTGGAACCCAATAAGCAAGGCTAGTTACATGGTGCATATGTGTACATGATTGAAAGTAAATATCAACCATGAGTGACTAATATCTTGATGGAAAACTCGAAACTAGGGAATACTAGGGAACTTTTTTTGCATGGTTGGAAATAGTAGCAATGTTCATGTGTGTTGCAATGAATCATAATTAGAATAATACTTATTCACAAACTTGATACAAAACACTCTAATTTTGATATACATATATCACTAGAGATATATTATGTTTCAATTAGAATATATTCCTTGGGCTGTTTTGGTGAGGTCAGGGAGGGATGTGGTTGGTTTTAAGATACTAATTATGGGTTTTTCTGTAAATTGGTAGACAAGTGGGATGTTTGTGAGAAAAGGCAACAACTTACCTCACAGTCGTTAGATGTAGATCTAATGGTCACAAACAACGGATGGCAGACACACCATCATCACCAACTTAGTCTTCTGTAGGAGTGCTAGCAAGATCCATGCATTGCACGGAACATCAAGATGCATTTTTTAAAAAAACACTCGTTGTGATTGACCCATGCGTGAGTAATGCCATGTGTAAAAACTAATGATATCTCGAGAAATAGGATATAAGGTGAAGAGGAGTGGGGCGTGGTGCTGATTGGTGGTCGAACTGAGCGGAGGCATGGGGATTGACGATGCCGGCAGCGGCCACCAGGCCAGTTTGTTCCAGAGGCTTCCTTTCTTAATTGCTCAACAATGAAGTTGTTGGGGATAAGGATGAACGTGGGAAGGCCTTGTCTGCAAATGTGGAGAGGGGTGCGGGTATCTTTTAGTTTAATTTCCATCAGTCAGATGTAGATCGGACGGTCTATATTGCAAGATGGCACGCGTACCATCATCACCAACTCGGTTTTTTATAAGAGAAGAAATATAAGTATGGAGATACAAACGTATTATCGATACTTGTTTCCGTAAACTAGCATCTACATTCTATTCAACGCCTCAGCATGTGAGGCCTTAGCACAATGACTTCTCGACTGTGTAAAACAAAGGTTTTCCCGTCGCCGATAAGGACGGGGTGACGGCGGCGCGCTTTTTGGCTTGCTCTAGTCCTACTAGTCATACTAGGTGGTCTAAGCACGTGTAGATTTATTATTTTTCACGTCCCGTGTTCGCCGTACTGACACGACTATTGATGAATAGACGGTAAGTTATTCATGGGGAAACCCTTGTTGACTGTGTTTGTGAGAGAGAGAGAGACAGTGTGCATGTGTGATATGTCTAGAGACCAAGGCAATGATAACAGATTCTTTGTGTCTATGTGTGTGGAGGATAGAGAGAGCGAACATGCACATGGGGCCTTGTGTTGTGTAACATGGAGACACATATACATAATTAGAGAGTGAGTGTGTGAGATACACATGCGGACATGGGGAGAGATGAGGATCCAGATTAATGGGTGTTTGTGCGTGTCTGTGTGTGTTTGTGCGCGCGTTTGTGTGTGAGAGGGAGTGTGTGTATGTGGAGTAGAGAGACCACTAATGATGTAAACCTAGTATAAGGGAAGGTGGAATGGTGTGACATGTGTAGTAGTGGGATAGCATGGGTGCGGGCGGGGGAGCAGACTATTTGGAAGAGACATCGATTGTGTGTGGGAGAGGGGTGTGAGAGCGAGAGAGAGAGAGAGAGAGAGAGAGAGAGAGAGAAAGAGAGAGAGAGGAAGAGAGGGGGCGTTTGTGTCCATAAATGGTGTATAGATAGGGAGACAATGTTGATGTTGTTTGAAATTGGCCTATGTACGGAGACGCAAGGGAAGTGAGTCATCGTGTGTGTGATAGGGACTTCATAAGAGATCTAGAATAGATGGTGTAGAGAACAATGTGCGAGATCGAGAACGATGATACATTAGGGAGCTATGGAAAGAGTCACGACACATATGTATACAGGGAGGAGCTGGGGCGGGTCCGCATGTGGGAGAGATAGAAAGAGGAGAGTGGTGCACAAGGAGACAAAGTGTGCTTGTTTTGTAGTGGGGGTGGTGTGTGAGGTGAGTGTGCGAGAACCACATAACTAGGGAGATAGACGTTTCGGGGCGACGTTTTGTGTGTATGATAAAGATACACTCTACATAGTGCGTGTGCTTGGGAAAGAGAGATGCCGGGAGACCTAGCTAGAGAGTGGGGGAAGAGATGTGTGCATGCCCAAGAGATAAAGTGATAGAGACCTATATTGGGGTTTGGACTTTAGAAGATAAAGGGGTGTTAATGTGCTCGTGTGTTGGTGTTTGGGGGAGAGAACGACTTCTCTCTGTGTGTGGGGGGGCGACGAGGGGGGTGGCTTCAGATAAAGAGTGAGGTGTCTATATTTGAGGGACTTTAGCGTAATTGAGATATACATGGTCAATAGTGTGTGCACTCAAGATTGATCAATTTGTTTCACAGTTTGGACTATGAGATAATGATACTTTTGAACATGCGTGATACACTTTGATGTACCAGAATTACAAACCTAAGATTGGAATTTTGGAATTTGACTCCATCATTAGCTTTTGTAATTCATTTAAACAGAGGTACATTTTTAAGCTGGGATTTCGTGATTTCAAATTCATATATCAAACCTAGAGATATATACATACGGGCATGTTCAAACTTTATAATCATCCACTTTATTCATACACATACACATTTTTGTTTTTGTCATCATATTTAGGATAAACACATTTGGAATTTCATTTGAATTGGACCATATGATGCTATTTGCTTGTAGTAGCTCAATGATCCATATTTGAATTGAATGGACAATCTAAGTTTCGAGTTGGAGACATTGATTTTCAAAACTTGCACTTTTTTGCGTGCAAAACAAACAAATTCTCGGCCATGATATCATAGTCGGCCGTACAAGAGTGATACGTCTCCAACGTATCTATAATTTTTATTGTTCCATGCTATATTATATTCTTTTTTGGACATTATTGGGCTTTATTATATACTTTTTTATTATTTTTGGGACTAACCTCTTAACCGAAGGCCCAACCCAGAATTGCTGTTTTTTTTGCCTATTTTAGGGTTTCGCAGAAAAAGAATATCAAACGGAGTCCAAACGGAATGAAACCTTCGGGAATGTGATTTTCAGAACGAACATGATCCAGAGGACTTGGACCCTATGTCAAGCAATCAACAAGGAAGGCATGAGGTAGGGGGCACGCCTACCCCCCCTAGGCGCGCCCTCCACCCTCATGGGCCCCCTGTTGCTCCGTCGACGTACTCCTTCCTCCTATATTTACCTACATACCCCCAAACTACCAGATAGGGAGCCAAAACCCTAACTCCACCGCCGTAACTTTCTGTATCCATGAGATTCCGTCTTGGGGCCTTTTCCGGAGCTCCGCCGGAGAGGGGGCATCGATCACGGAGGGCTTCTACATCAACACCATAGCCCCTCCGATGAAGTGTGAGTAGTTTACTTCAGACCTACGGGTCCATAGTTATTATATAGATGGCTTCTTCTCTCTTTTTGGATCTCAATACAAAGTTCTCCCCCTCTCTTGTGGAGAGCTATTCGATGTAATCTTCTTTTGCGGTGTGTTTGTTGAGACCGGTGAATTGTGGGTTTATGATCAAGTTTATCTATGAACAATATTTGAATCTTCTCTGAATTCCTTTATGTATGATTGGTTATCTTTGCAAGTCTCTTCGAATTATCAATTTGGTTTGGCCTACTAGATTATTCTTTCTTGCAATGGGACAAGTGCTTAGCTTTGGGTTCAATCTTGCGGTGTCCTTTCCCACTGACAGTAGGGGCAGAAAGGCAAGTATTTTATTGTTGCCATCTAGGATAACAAGATGGGGTTTATATCATATTGCATGAGTTTATGCCTCTACATCATGTCATCTTTCTTAAAGTGTTACTCTGTTCTCTTGAACTTAATACTCTAGATGCATGCTGGATAGCGATCGATGTGTGGAGTAATAGTAGTAGATGCACGCAGGAGTCGGTCTACTTGTCTCGGGCGTGATGCCTATATACATGATCATACCTAGATATTCTCATAACTATGCTCAATTCTGTCAATTGCTCAACAGTAATTTGTTCACCCACCATAAATACTTATGCTCTTGAGAGAAGCCACTAGTGAAACCTATGGCCCCCAGGTTTATCTTCCATCATATTAATCTTCCAATACTTAGTTATTTCCTTTGCGATTTATTTTACTTTGGATCTTTATCATAAAAATACCAAAAATATATCCTAGCATATCTATCAGATCTCACTGTCGTAAGTGACCGTGTAGGGATTGACAACCCCTTATCGCGTTGGTTGCGAGGATTTATTTGTTTGTGTAGGTGCAAGGGACTCGTGTGCGGCCTCCTACTGGATTGATACCTTGGTTCTAAAAAACTGAGGGAAATACTTACGCTACTTTGTTGCATCACCCTTTCCTCTTCAAGGGAAAACCAACGCAGTGCTCAAGAGGTAGCAAGAAGGATTTCTGGCGCCGTTGCCGGGGAGGTTCGCGCAAGACAAGTCAAGATTTGGCTCCCGACAACGAGTCACTTGTGGCGCCGTTGCAAGTCAAGACATACCAAGTACCCATCACAAACCCTTATCTCCCGCATTACATTATTTGCCATTTGCCTCTCGTTTTCCTCTCCCCCACTTCACCCTTGCTGTTTTATTCGCCCTCTCTCTCCATCCTCCCTCTCTTTCTCTATTTGCCTCTTTTTGCCCGTTTCTTGTTTGCTTGTGTGTTGGATTGCTTGCTTGTCACGATGGCTCAAGATAATACTAAATTGTGTGACTTCACCAATACCAACAACAATGATTTCCTTAGCACTCCGATTGCTCCTCTTACCGATACTGAATCTTGTGAAATCAATAATGCTTTGTTGAATCTTGTCATGAAAGATCAATTTGCCGGCCTTCCTAGTGAAGATGTGGCTACCCATTTGAATAGCTTCGTTGATTTATGTGATATGCAAAAGAAGAAAGATGTGGATAATGATATTGTTAAATTGAAGCTATTTTATTTTTCACTTAGAGATCGTGCTAAAGCTTGGTTTTCGTCTTTGCCTAAAAATAGTATTGATTCATGGAATAAGTGTAAAGATGCTTTTATCTCTAAGTATTTTCCTCCTGCTAAGATCATCTCTCTTAGAAATGATATTATGAATTTTAAGCAACTTGACCATGAACATGTTGCACAAGCTTGGGAGAGGATGAAATTAATGATACGTAATTGCCCTACACATGGTTTGAATTTGTGGATGATTATACAAAATTTGTATGCCGGATTGAATTTTGCTTCTAGAAATCTTTTAGATTCGGCCGTGGGAGGCACTTTTATGGAAATCACTTTAGGAGAAGCTACTAAACTCCTAGATAATATTATGGTTAATTATTCTCAATGGCACACTGAAAGATCTACTAATAAGAAAGTGCATGCGATAGAAGAAATTAATGTTTTGAGTGGAAAGATGGATGAACTTATGAAATTATTTGCTAATAAAAGTGTTTCTTCTAATCCTAATGATATGCCTTTGTCTACTTTGATTGAGTATAATAATGAATCTATGTATGTGAATTTTGTTGGTAGGAATAATTTTGGTAACAACGCGTATAGAGGAAACTTTAATCCTAGGTCGTATCCTAGTAATTCCTCTAATAGTTATGGTAATTCCTACAACAATTCTTATGGAAATTTAATAATATACCCTCTGATTTTTAATCTAATATATGAAATAATTTATTACTTCGCAAAAGAATTTCAATGCTTTGATTGAAGAAAAATTGCTTAAGATTGATGAGTTGGCTAGGAACGTTGATAGAATTTCTCTTGATGTTGATTCTTTGAAACTTAGATCTATTCCACCTAAGCATGATATCAATGAGTCTCTCAAAGCCATGAGAATTTCCATTGATGAGTGCAAAGAAAGAACCGCTAGGATGCATGCTAAGAAAGATTGCTTTGTAAAAGCATGTTCTTCTAGTTTCCATGATAATAAAGATGAAGATCTAAAAGTTATTGATGTGTCCCCTATTAAATCTTTGTTTTGCAATATGAATCTTGATAATGATGGGACTGAAGATGATCCACCTTTACCTAGACAGCGTTCCAAAAATTCCGAGTCTTTAGATCTTGATGCTAAAATTATTAAAAGTGGTATTGAAGAAGTCAAAACTTTAAATATTAATGAACCCACTATTTTGGATTTCAAGGAATTTAATTATGATAATTGCTCTTTGATAGATTGTATTTCCTTGTTGCAATCCATGCTAAATTCTCCTCATGCTTATAGTCAAAATAAAGCTTTTACTAAACATATCGTTGATGCTTTGATGCAATATTATGAAGAAAAACTTGAGTTGGAAGTTTCTATCCCTAGAAAACTTTATGATGAGTGGGAACCCACTATTAAAATTAAAATTAAAGATCATGAATGCTATGCTTTTTGTGATTTGGGTGCTAGTGTTTCCACGATTCCAAAGACTTTGTGTGATTTGCTAGGTTTCCGTGATTTTGATGATTGCTCTTTAAACTTGCACCTTGCGGATTCCACTATTAAGAAACCTATGGGAAGAATTAATGATGTTCTTATTGTTGAAAATAGGAATTATGTGCCTGTAGATTTTATTGTTCTTGACATAGATTGCAATCCTTCATGTCCTATTATTCTTGGTAGACCTTTCCTTAGAACGATTGGTGCAATTATTGATATGAAGGAAGGGAATATTAGATTCCAATTTCCGTTAAGGAAAGGCATGGAACACTTCCCTAGAAAGAAAATTAAATTACCTTATGAATCTATTATGAGAGCCACTTATGGATTGCCTACCAAAGATGGCAATACCTAGATCTATCCTTGCTTTTATGCCTAGCTAGGGGCGTTAAACGATAGCGCTTGTTGGGAGGCAACCCAATTTTATTTTTATTCCTTGATTTTTTCTCCTGTTTAGTAATAAATAATTTATCTAGCCTCTGTTTTGGTTGTGTTTTTTTGTTTAATTAGTGTTTGTGCCAAGTAGAACCGTTGGGAAGACTTGGGGAAAGTCTTTTTAATCTTGCTGTAAAAAACAGAAACGTTAGCGCTCACGAGAATTGCTGCCATTTTTATTTGGAAAGTGATATTTAGTTAGTTCTTTTTTAATATGATTAATAGATAAATTCCTCACGTCCAGAAATTTATTTTAGAATTTTTGGGGTTCCAGATCTTGCGTTAGCTACAGATTACTACAGACTGTTCTATTTTTGACAGATTCTGTTTTTCGTGTGTTGTTTGCTTATTTTGATGAATCTATGGCTAGTAAAATAGTTTATAAACCATAGAGAAGTTGTAATACAGTAGGTTTAACACCAATATAAATAAAGAATGAGTTCATTACAGTACCTTGAAGTGGTGTTTTGTTTTCTTTCGCTAACGGAGCTCACGAGATTTTCTACTTTAAGTTTTGTGTTGTGAAGTTTTCAAGTTTTGGGTAAAAGATTTGATGGATTATGGAACAAGGAGTGGAAAGAGCCTAAGCTTGGGGATTCCCATGGCACACCAAGATAATATAAGGACACCTAAAATCCAAAGCTTGGGGATGCCCCGGAAGGCATCCCCTCTTTCGTCTACTTCCATCGGTAACTTTACTTGGAGCTATATTTTTATTTACCACATGATATGTGTTTTGCTTGGAGTGTCTTGTATTATTTGAGTATTTATTTTTTAGTTTTCCAAAATCATCCTTACTGTACACACCTTTTGAGATATACACATATATATGATTCGGAAATTGTTAGAATACTCTATGTGCTTCACTTATATCTTTTGAGTTATATAGTTTTTGCTCTAGAGCTTCACTTATATCTTTTAGAGCACGTCGGTGGATTTGTTTTATAGAAACTATTGTTCTCTCATGCTTCACTTAGATTATTTTGAGAGTCCTACAAAACAGCATGGTAATTTGCTTTAATTATGTTAGGCATTCAAGATTAATAAAATAATTCTTATGAGTGTGTTGAATACTATGAGAAGTTTGATACTTGATAATTGTTTTGAGATATGGAGATGGTGATATTAGAGTCATGCTAGTCGAGTAGTTGTGAATTTGAGAAATACTTGTGTTAAAGTTTGTGATTCCCGTAGCATGCACGTATGGTGAAGTGTTATGTGATGAAGTCGGAGCATGATTTATTTATTGATTGTCTTCCTTATGAGTGGCGGTCGGGGACGAGCGATGGTCTTTTCCTACCAATCTATCCCCCTAGGAGCATGCGTGTAATACTTTGCTCTAATAACTTGTTGATTTTTGCAATAAGTATATGAGTTCTTTATGACTAAGGTTGAGTCCATGGATCATACGCACTTTTATTCCTTCCATCATTGCTAGCCTCTCTAATACCGCGCACCTTTCGCCAGTATCATACACCCACCATATACCTTCCTCAAAACATCCACCATACCTACCTATCATTGCATTCCCATAGCCATTCCGAGATATATAGCCATGCAACTTTCCACTGTTCTGTTTACTATGACACGCTCCATCATTGTCATATTGCTTTGCATGATCATGTAGTTGACATTGTATTTGTGGCAAAGCCACCATTCATAATTCTTTCATACATGTCACTCTTGATTCATTGCATATCCCGGTACACCGCCGAAGGCATTCACATAGAGTCATATTTTGTTCTAAGTATCGAGTTGTAATTGTTGAGTTGTAAGTAAATAAAAGTGTGATGATAATCATTATTAGAGCATTGTCCCAGTGAGGAAAGGATGAAGGAGACTATGATTCCCCCACAAGTCGGGATGAGACTCCGGACGAAAAATAAAGAAATAGAAAAAAGAGGCCATAAAAAACAAAAAGGCCCAAGTAAAAAAATGAGAGAAAAAGAGAGAAGGGGCAATGCTACTATCCTTTTCCACACTTGTGCTTCAAAGTAGCACCATGATCTTCATGATAAAGAGTCTCCTATGTTGTCACTTTCATATACTAGTGGGAATTTTTCATTATAGAACTTGGCTTGTATATTCGAATGATAGGCTTCCTCAAAATGCCCTAGGTCTTCGTGTGCAAGCAAGTTGGATGCACACCCACTTAGTTTCTTTTGTTGAGCTTTCATAGATTTATATCTCTAGTGCATGCATTGCATGGCAATCCCTACTCACTCACATTAATATCTATTGATGGGCATCTCCATAGCCCGTTGATACGCCTAGTTGATGTGAGACTATCTTCTCCTTTTTTTCTTCTCCACAACCACCATTCTATTCCACCTATAGTGTTGTATCCATTGCTCACGCTCATGTATTGCGTGAAGATTGAAAAAGTTTGAGAACATCAAAAGTATGAAACAATTGCTTGGCTTGTCATCGGGGTTGTGCATGATTTAAATATTTTGTGTGATGAAGATAGAGCATAGCCACACTATATGATTTTGTAGGGATAGCTTTCTTTGGCCATGTTATTTTGAGAAGACATAATTGCTTGGTTAGTATGCCTGAAGTATTATTGTTTTTTGTCAATATTAAACTTTTGTCTTGAATCTTTCAGATGTGAATATTCATGCCACAATAAAGAAAATTACATTGAAAATTATGTTAGGTAGTATTCCACATCAAAAATTCTATTTTTATCATTTACCTACTCGAGGACGAGCATGAATTAAGCTTGGGGATGCTTGATATGTCTCCAACGTATCTATAATTTTTGATTGTTCCATGCTATTGTATTATATGTTTTGGATGTTTAATGGGCTTTAATATGCACTTTTATATTATTTTTGTGACTAACCTATTAACCAAAGGCCCAGAGCAAATTGTTTTTTTGCCTATTTTAGTGTTTCGCAGAGAAGGAATATCAAACGGAATCCAAACGGAACGAAACCTTCACGAGGATCTTTTTTGGAACAAACGCAATCCAGGAGGCTTGGAGTAGAGGTCAAGGAAGCAACAAGGCGTCCACGAGGTAGGGAGGCATCCCCAGGGGGGTAGGCGTGCCCCCACCCTCGTGGGCCCCATGGAGCTCCACCGACCTACTTCTTTCGCCTATATATACTCTTATACCCTGAAAACATCCAGGGGAGCCACGAAACCACTTTTCCACCGCCGCAACCTTTTGTACCCGTGAGATCCCATCTGCAGGCCTTTTCCGGCGATCTGTCGGAGGGGGATTCGGTCACAGAGGGCTTCTACATCAACACCATAGCCTCTCCGATGATGTGTGAGTAGTTTACCACAGACCTTCGGGTCCATAGTTATTAGCTAGATGGTTTATTCTCTGTATTTGGTCCTCAATACAAAGTTCTCCTTGATGTTCTCGGAGATCTATTCGATGTAATACTTTTTGCGGTGTGTTTGCCGAGATCCGATGAATTGTGGGTTTATGATCAAGATTATCTATGAACAATATTTGATTCTTCTCTAAATTCTTATATGCATGATTTGCTATCTTTGCAAGTCTCTTCGAATTATTAGTTTGGTTTGGCCTACTAGATTGATCTTTCTTGCAACGAGAGAAGTGCTTAGCTTTGGGTTCAATCTTCCGGTGTTTGATCCCAATGACAGAAAGGGAACCGACACGTATTGTATTGTTGTCATCGAGGATAAAAAGATGAGGTTTATATCATATTGCTTGAGTTTATCCCTCTACATCATGTCATCTTGCCTAATGCGTTACTCTGTTCTTATGAACTTAATACTCTAGATGCATGCTGGATAGCGGTCGACGTGTGGAGTAATAGTAGTAGATGCATAATCGTTTCGGTCTACTTGACACGGACATGATGCCTATGTTTATGATCATGCCTAGATATTCTCATAACTATGCGCTTTTCTATCAATTGCTCGATAGTAATTTGTTCACCCACCGTAATATATGCTATCTTGAGAGAAGCCACTAGTGAAACCTATGGCCCCCGGGTCTATTTTACATCATATTAGTTTCCCGTCAACTTGCCAATTTTTGTCGCCATTACTTTGCAATCTATACAAAAATACCAAAAAAATTATCTTATTATCTTTATCAGATCTCACTTTTGCAAGTGGCCGTGAAGGGATTGACAACCCCTTTATCGCGTTGGTTGCAAGGTTCTTGATTGTTTGTGCTGGTACTAGGCAATTTGCGTGTAATCTCCTACTGGATTGATACCTTGGTTCTCAAAAACCGAGGGAAATACTTACGCTACTTTGTTGCATCACCCTTTCCTCTTGAAGGGAAAACCAACGCATGCTCAAGAGGTAGCAATGCCCGCCACGCCGTTCGCATGGGTGCCACCGTTCGCCTTGTCCGCGGCCTGCTGGATGCCAACGCGCTGGTCCATAGGCTCGACCGCCTCCTTGGCCCAGCCGCCCAGGTGTCCACCTGGGCACAGTAGAGGAACATGGCCGTCGCATCCTCGAGCTGGTGATCTCCCATGAAATAGCCAACTTGGAGCTCGAGATCACGCTCTAGATGTACCGCGAGCGTGTCGAGCGCTTGGACGAACGCCTGCTCGAGTTCAGGCAGAGCCAAGAGATACCCTAGGCAAGGGCTGTTAGTCATGGTCTCATGGACGCATTTTATTTTGAAAAGTCGTTACGACGTGGATAGCTATGTATTCACAGCAATCATAGTATTGCTCTGTTTCAATGTGTGTACTCTGTTTTCCATTCTTATATGTTCAGTTTCAATGTGTGTATATACGCTTTCCATTCTGTAGATGTGGATGATAACAACTAGATTCAAATTAGTATACAAAAACATATAGAAAATGGAATTTCATAATATACATATTAATTGCTCATTAGATCATCACAATATATATATATAATATCATCACATATACGTGATGTTACTTAACTACTAGGTACAATGCATAAAATTGAAAACGAATAGTACTAAAACTAATAACCCCTCCTGGGGCCAGTATTCCGGCAGCTCCTCGCCAGCAGCTCCCTGATGCGCGGCGTCTTCTCAGTGCGGAGGCAGTACTCCGACTCCTCCGCCTCGCAGCGCTTGACGTACCGATATGCCTCTTGCTGGCGGACGCACGCGGCCGATCTTGCCATTTATTGGGCGCCCACCGGAGCTCCTCGTTGGTGGCACGCTGGAGCTTATCGTCCCACCTCAATGCAATAATGAGGCGTCTAGCGCCTATGACCTTCCTCACAAAGTTCCCCTCTTCGTACACCTCCTCGGCACGACGGCGCTCCCGCCGCCAAAGCTCCTCCGCCTTCTTTTTCTAGGCGGCATCATGGGCTTCACAGACCGCCTGGTACCTGGCTTCCTCCTCCGCCATCTCCTTCTTGAATGCCACTTGCCTGACTTTCTCAACTGGCGGCAGCGAATTCCACAGACAAAGTTGTACTGGCCCCAAAACCAATCCAAAGTTGGGGGGTCCGGCGCAACCTCGTCAGGCGGCGCATAGGGGTCCTCGTCGCTGCTAATCGAGTGAGCGTCCTGGGGGGGTGGCGACTCCTTATCAACGCATGGGCAGACCGACGGCGCCATGGCAGAGATTTGAGAGAGAGAGAGGGAGAGTGAGGGGAGGATGTAGATGAGAATGCAGGCGGGACGATGTGAGCAAGGTAGTATTTATTGGCGGCCGGAATCTAGATCGACGGGGACTATACACACGCCGGTCGCCGGAATTTACGAGTACTGTAGTTTGAATTACACACGATTCCCGCAGCAAAATCCGTGTGTGAACATAATAGCTGGCGGTTTCCAATACAGAACCGTGTCTGATTAATGATCCCCGCCAATCACCTACCAAACCTCGAGCCGCGAGATAGAGTGCCAATCGTGCGGGGGCCGGCCGCTTATCTTGCCAGATCTTTACATTTTCTTTTTTGAACACCAGATATTTACATCGTCTGATGATTTTTTAACTCGCACACAAATACACAAAAATATGATTTTTCAAACCATTTTGGTTAGGCGTTGCATGTAGATGTAGTTCAAATTTGAATTACGGTCATTAAATGATTAGAAGATCACTTAAATGTTTTAAAAGGTCAAATGACCCCTAAAATTTCCAATTTTTCACATGAAATTTGTATTAGTGCACGTTAAACGTAGGAAAAAATTTCAAGGCTGTAAGAGGAAGCTATCTCCCGTCCCGTCATCAAACATGCATTGTTCCCTCTCGGAACCACGAACCTTCTAGCGAGTTGCTCCGGTTTGTGAGGGGTGTGTGTCCAAACGTTCGTCAAACATGCCAATTTCTTTACCACATCATGTTGGTGGCATGACATTAAATCAAGCAAGGTTTCAAGTTTTTCTGATCATTTTTTTTATTTTTTGGAATTAAAATGCCATGTCACTCAATGCATACGTATGCATGTGCCCATGCCTTGAGACCAATATGTTTGCAAATTCCTTCTAATTTCCTGCACAAGGAGTAAACTCACACAAGTACATAACCATATGATTTTTCAAACCGTTATGGTTAGGCGTTGCATGTAGATGTAGTTCAAATTTGAATTACAGCCATTAAATGGTTAGAAAATCACTTAAATGTCTTCAAAAGGTCAAATGACCCCTAAAATTTTCCAAAATTTCACATGACAGTTGTATGAGTGCACGTTAAACGTAGGAAAAAATTAGAAGGACGTAAGAGGAAGCTATCTCCCATTCGTCATTAAACATGCATTGTTCCCTCCCGGAACCACGAACCTTCTAGCGAGTTGCTTCGATTTGTGAGTGGTGTGTGTCCAAACGTTCGTCAAACATGCCAATTTCTTTACCACATCATCTTGGTGGCATGACACTAAATCAAGCAAGGTTTCATGTTTTTCTGATCATTTTTTTATTTTTTGGAATTAAAATGCCATGTCACTCCATGCATACGTATGCATGTGCCCATGCCTTGAGACCAATATGTTTGAAAGTTCCTTCTAATTTACTGCACATGGAATTAACTCGCACACAAGTACACAAACATATGATTTTTCAGACCGTTATGGTTAGGCGTTGCATGTACATGTAGTTCAAATTTGAATTACGGTCATTAAATTGTTAGAAAATCACTTAAATGTCTTTGAAAGGTCAAATGACCCCTGAAATTTTCCAAATTTTCACATGATAGTTGTATTAGTGCACCTTAAACGTAGGAAAAATTTGAAGGCCGTAAGAGGAAGCTATCTCCTGTTCGTCATTAAACATGCATTGTTCCCTCTCGGAACCATGAACTTTCTAGCGAGTTGCTCTGGTTTGTGAGGGGTGTGTGTCCAAACGTCCGTCAAACATGTCAATTTCTTTACCACATCATCTTGGTGGCATGACATTAAGTCAAGAAAGGTTTCATGTATTTCTGATCATTTTCTTATTTTTTGGAATTAAAATGCCATGTCACTCCATGCATACGTATGCATGTGCCCATGCCTTGAGACCAATATGTTCGAAAATTCCTTCTAATTTACTGCACATGAAATTAACTCGCACACAAGTACACAAAAATATGATTTTTTTCAAACCGTTTTGGTTAGGCGTTGCATATAGATGTAGTTCAAATTTGAATTACGGTCATTAAATGGTTAGAAAATCACTTAAATGTCTTTAAAAGGTCAAATGACCCCTAAAATTTTCCAAATTTTCACATGACAGTTGTATTAGTGCATGTTAAACGTAGGAAAAAATTTGAAGGACGTAAAAGGAAGCTATCTCCCGTTCATCATCAAACATGCATTGTTCCCTCTCGGAAACATGAACCTTCTAGCAAGTTGCTCCGGTTTGTGAGGGGTGTGTGTCCAAACGTTCGTCAAACGTGCCAATTTCTATACCATGCCATCTTGGTGGCATGACATTAAATCAAGCAAGGTTTCATGTTTTTCTGATCATTTTTTTATTTTTTTGGAATTAAATGCCATGTCACTCCATGCATACATATGCATGTGCCCATGCCTTGAGACCAATATGTTTGAAAATTCCTTCTAATTTCCTGCACAAGGAATTAACTCGCACACAAGTACATAACCATATGATTTTTCAAACCGTTATGGTTAGGCGTTGCATGTAGATGTAGTTCAAATTTGAATTACGGTCATTAAATGGTTACAAAATCACTTAAATGTCTTCAAAAGGTCAAATGGCCCCGGAAATTTTCCAAATTTTCACATGACAGTTGTATTAGTGCACGTTAAACGTAGGAAAAAATTTGAAGGACGTAAGCGGAAGTTATCTCCCATTCATCATTAAACATGCATTGTTCCCTCTCGGAACCATGAACCTTCTAGCGAGTTGCTCCGATTTGTGAGTGGTGTGTGTCCAAACGTTCGTCAAACATGCCAATTTCTTTACCACATCATCTTGGTGGCATGACATTAAGTCAAGCAAGGTTTCATGTTTTTCTGATCATTTTTTTTATTTTCTGGAATTAAAATGCCATGTCACTCCATGCATACGTATGCATGTGCCCATGCCTTGAGACCAATATGTTTGAAAATTCCTTCTAATTTACTGCACATGGAATTAACTCGCACACAAGTACACGAACATATGCTTTTTCAAACCGTTATGGTTAGGCGTTGCATGTACATGTAGTTCAAATTTGAATTACAGTCATTAAATGGTTAGAAAATCACTTAAATGTCTTTGAAAGGTCAAATGACCCCTGAAATTTTCCAATTTTTCTCATGATAGTCGTATTAGTGCACGTTAAACGTAGGAAAAAAATTTGAAGGGCGTAAGAGGAAGCTATCTCCCATTCGTCATTAAACATGCATTGTTCCCTCCCGGAACCACGAACCTTCTAGCGAGTTGCTCTGGTTTGTGAGGGGTGTGTGTACAAACGTTCATCAAACATGCCAATTTCTTTACCACATCATCTTGGTGGCATGACATTAAATCAAGCAAGGTTTCATGTTTTTCTGATCATTTTTTTATTTTTTGGAATTAAAATGCCATGTCACTCCATGCATACATATGCATGTGCCCATGCCTTGAGACCAATATGTTTGAAAATCCTTCTAATTTACTCCACATGGAATTAACTCGCACACAAGTACACAAAAATATGATTTTTCAAACCGTTTTGGTTAGGCGTTGCATGTAGATGTAGTTCAAATTTGTATTATGGTCATTAAATGGTTAGAAAATCACTTAAATGTCTTTAAAAGGTCAAATGACCCCTGGAATTTTCCAAATTTTCACATGACAGTTGTATTAGTGCACGTTAAACGTAGGAAAAAATTTGAAGGCCGTAAGAGAAAGCTATCTCCCGTTCGTCATCAAACATGCATTGTTCCCTCTTGGAACCACGAATCTTCTAGCGAGTTGCTCCGGTTTGTGAGGGGTGTGTGTCCAAACGTTTGTCAAACATGCCAATTTTTTACCACATCATCTTGGTGGCATGACATTAAATCAAGCAAGGTTTCATGTTTTTCTGATCATTTTTTTATTTTCTGGAATTAAAATGCCATGTCACTCCATGCATACGTATGCATGTGTCCATGTCGTGAGACCAATATGTTTGAAAATTACTTCTAATTTACTGCACATGGAATTAACTTGCACACAATTACACAGATATGATATTTCAAACCATTTTGGTTTGGCGTTGCACGTAGATGTAGTTCAAATTTGAATTACGGTTATTAAATTGTTAGAAAATCACTTAAATGTCTTAAAAGGTCAAATGACCCCTAAATTTTTCCAAAATTTGACATGACAGTTGTATTAGTACTACAAAATTTCTCGTTCATTTAAACACCATCCGTTGGCACTTTACTCCAAATTCATCTTTCACAGCTAATAAAAAATATCTACAACATCACACACAGTTGTTTTCTACGAACCGTTTGCGATGAAAATATATGGATCTATTTAAGTCTCCCTCCTTAAGCTTCGCCGGCTCGTCTGCTCTAGTGCCAGCAACCCCTGAATCCACGAATCCCGATCCCCATTCCCACACCCCCTTCTTGCAAAGATGACGCCGTGCAAACACTTCGTGAAGGCCCGTACGATGGCCGCGTCCCCCCGAGCGCCGCCGCCTGTGCCGAGAGCGCGACCGCCTATGCAGAGAGTGCCACCGCATCCGCATTGAGCGCGGCCACTTCCATCGAGAGGGCATCTGCGGCAGCCAACAGGGCAGCTGCAGCAGCCGAGACGGCTGCAGCTGCTGCTACGATGGCCGTTGCAAATGCCAAGAGCGCTCGAGCTACCGTCCATGCCGCTGATGTCACCCTAGCCTGGGTCGAAGCCATCCACGCCAAGATCGAGGATGCACACGCCAAGATATTCCAGGCCACCTCGGACTCCAGCATGCAACTCACGTCTAAAAAGGTGACGGTGGCCATGGAGCACCTGCTTCCTCATGAGGTCGCCGAGCGGGAGCTGGAGATGCAGGAGGCGGCGGAGATCGAGGAGCGCTGGAAGGGGGAGTTGCGCGTGGCTGAGGTCGAGGTAGAGAAGAGTCTGTCCGTCGAGGAATCGGCGGTGGAGTCCCAACGCGAGCTCTGGCGCAGCCACTACTATGAGTACTACAACCTTGAGGGCGGCGCCGAGGACAAGGACGAGGACGAGGACGTGGTCGACTTCAGCAGGGGGACGTGGAGTGAACCAATGGCGGCATGTCGCCAGGACAAGTCATTGACGTCTCATCTCACACCGGCGATGCATAGGCCGGCGCGGCGGTGGATTTGTTAAAATTATGCGTACTTTGGCTTTGTTTTTAATGTTGGTCTTTTGTTAGAGCAATGTTTAGATCAACTGGCTCTGTTTAATTACTAAAATTGCTCGATTCAGTAAGTGTGGTCTGCCTGTTGCATGTTCTCACTACAAAAAAATACACTTCCATGATGATACGTGTTTGTCACAGTAGGTCGCTTTTTTTTCATGCATGTACATCCATGACAAATTTATGACAGAATCAAGATAGTCATACATGTGCTGTCGTAGAAGTGTTCCATGACATTACCAAAATTATCATCACGGAAGTGTCCACTTCCATGACGATAAATCACGCGTCACAGAAGTACTTTCGTCAAGGGTGACCGACACGTGGCATCCACTGTAACGGAATGCCGTTAAGCTATCGGGTCGGGTTTTGGATCCGATAACCCGTTAACAGCCCCCACCAATGGGGATTTTCCACGTGTAAAATCATCATTGGCTGGAGGAAACACATGTCGGCTCATCGTTGAGACAGATGTCAACCACTCATTGGACAGAAGGCGCCTATGATACGTCGACACGTGGCACGGCCCAACAGAGGCCCATTCCTATGAAAAGGCCGGCCCGTTTGACTTGGTCAAAAGGTGGCGGGCCGGCCCATGGAAAGCCTGTTAATGGCCTGTTCACATATAGCCCATTTACAGCCCGCAAACCCAAGGCCCGTTACGCCCTATCCGAATTAGGCCCAGTAGCGTCATCTGGGCCATCCAATATGATTCCAGCCCGTTTTCACTTCTGGCCCATGTATGGCCCATGACGTCTTTCGGCCCATATGAGGCCCTATGTAACTCTTGGCCTATTAACGGCCCGTGGTGAAACTGACCTGTAATGAACAGTGTATCACTTTACACCCATTAACGGCCCGTGGTGAAACTGGCCCGTAATGAACAGTGTATCACTTTATACCCATTAACGGCCCGTTATTCCGTTGGGCCGTTTCCAGCCCATGTTATCTTTCGGCCTTCTCAGAGCCCATTTATTCTTGGGCTCATTTCCAGCATTTGTTTACTTACGGCCCGTTACTGTCATTTTCTGCTTGTGGGCCAAATTCAGCCCGTGGTTACAGTCGGCCCGTTTGTGGTCCGTTAATACGTTGGGCCGTTTTCATAGCGTCACCAAATACGGCCTATTAACGATGGCCCGTTACGGTCGGCCCATGAACGGACGATTCCAACTCTAGCCCCTTTACGGCCATAATGCGGCCTGTTATTGGCCCATGTTTGGCCAATCGATCATACAGCCAGTATAAGGCCCGTTGATGATACTGCCCGTAGAAGGCCCATTGTTTCTACGGCCCGTAGAAGGCCTACTGTTTCTACGGCCCGTAGAAGGCCCACTGTTTCTACGGCCCGTAGGAGGCCCAGTGTCACTACAGAAAATATTAGCCCATGGTTATTGTGGCCTAGTTTTGAAAAATAGGTTATTGCAGCCACTAGTTAACCGCGGAAAAAGAACTGCAATGACTACAAGGAAACAAATAAACAAGACAACAAGGAAATAAATAAGCAAGCAACTAACGCTAGGCTATCACGACTATTACACATATTACATCCACTGGGCATCAAAGTTCGCCACCAGTGCAAATATAGGGAACAAAGCAGCATATCATATACACTGGCCATCAAAATTGGCCACCAGTGCAAATAAACGCGGCAGCAAAACAAGAGCATAACTGAAACAACTTCAGAAGAGCTCAAGAAACGTTATCCTGGGTATCCACCATGCTGGCAATAAGCTTAGCAAGCTGATTAGCTTTGTCCTGTTTGGCGCTAAAATCCTCCAACGCTTGCTGTTGCACCAGAAAGTATGCATCTGAATGCTCCAGGGACTCCCGCAGTCCTTCCGCTTCTTGTCGCAGCATAGCTGATCGATGTCTTTCAGCTTGTAGTTGAGACTCAAGAAACCGAACTGATTTAGACAGTGAGTTTGAATAGCTTGTGCAAGCGATAGTGGCCAGTAACTCCAACACTAAACCAAGACAGGATGTGTCACTATCCTGAACCTTATCTGCATTACTTCCTTTACCGTTGCTTAATAAGGCACTCTTCCCCAATATTCTGTCAGCATTCTAAAAGAAGAAACAAGCAGACACATAACAAGTTTAGCATGTACTAGTATATGAAACTCATTTCGGTGAACCAGTTCATTAGTAAGGTGGACAGGATTAAACTACCAAGTCTTCTATTGCCAAGTACTAGTACATAATAAAAGCATCAAACAAACATATATCTATGTCCTATGATAGCAATGGAATCTTAAATTAGAACAGTTGTTCTTCAGGTTTAGGCACTTGTTCTACATGAACAGAGTACAGTAAGACGCAAGAATATAATACTTAAAAATAGAAAATGAGCTCATAGACCTTACCACATTCTTGGTTCGGGACCAGTACAGAACAAGGCGTTCCCAGTCATCGTCCAGTAAATGTGTCTCAGGAGAACGTAAGGGAATCTGATGAGTTTCTTTGCCGGTGAAGTACGTTTTCTTCAGGTAATTCCGATACTGCCACCAAGCATTCTTGAAGATAGCAGAGGTATTAGCACAGGTTACCTCATCCTGAGTTTCCAAATCGGTCCTTCTCTATAGAGAAAAATGGGAAAAATTGATGTATTATAGCCATCATGGAGGTAGGATGTATGGGACGAAGAAAAGTAATTGCCATGAATAACATTACTTACACATAACTCCTAGACAAATACCTGCAACTGGCATTTTCCTTCATCTTCAGTATAATATTTCCAAGATGGGAAGACACGCACATACGATTTAAAAACATCAAATGTGATAGATGCTAAACTACGACTAGCTGGTTGTGCTTCCTCCACAGGAATAGGCATACTAACTGGTGGAGTTGGGGTTCGCCGTGATAGTACTGGCCCTATGGGCACTGGAGCTGCCTTACTAATTGCTCTTGTTTGGGAGCTCTGTGGTGGAGATGGTGCTGTGTCAACAGGAACTGGGTTACTATCGGCTGGGGTTGGGGTTAGATTGGGTGAAGCTGGTTCTCTGTCCATCGTAGTAGGGGTACAATCTGCGAGATAGCCGGCTATGTGTGGTAGGGCTGGTTCTTGTGCATGTACAACCGGGGTGCTATCTCCACCAAGAGGTAGCACTGTTTTATTTGAAGATCGTGTTTTTAGTCCGCTAGATATTGGCATCAGCCGCTCCAATTCAAATGGCTGATAAACAGGAAACATAGTTGAATGTACAGACATTGTATGAGAGACAGATGCAATAGATAGTGTGGAAAAAAGAGGGCATGAAATAGTTGACATGTATATTGTTTAACTAAAACGGATAGCATGACATAATTTCACATATATGATTTCTATCTAAACTGGATAGCATAGCATAACATAATTCAAAGATATGATGAATAACTAAATAGGATCGCATGACATAATTCACCTACATGTTATCTAAGTAATCAGGATCGCATCATTTAATTCACATATGTGATTTATATGCTAAACAGAGGGCATTCGATATGATGTCTGAACTAAGAACATGATGTTGAATATTGTGTATATGATGTCTAAACTATGCAATGCAAGACACCGTATGCATGATATGAGCAGTATAACCGTGCCAAGTTAGAGCATACACCTTAGTGGGGGAATAGGACTGGTCATCTGTCTCTGAATCCATCTCTGAGGAGCTATCGAGACCCAACAAGAGATCTGCTTTGACAGGTAGCACTGTCTGCTCTGAAGGCCTTGTTTTCACTCCAGATTTTTCCCTCTCCCACCCAAATGGCTGATTCACAGGAAGAGTAGTTTAATGTACAAACATTGTCGACAAATGGAAATGTAATGAAGAAAAGGATGGGCAAGATATCATTCAAATATATGATGCCTGGTTAAACAGGATGGCATTGCATATTTCACATATATTATGGTTGGCTAAAAGACATGAGACGGCATAATTCCCATATATGATATAGAAACTAAACATGTGGCATTACAGAACATGTCTAAACTAAGCAGATGACATATATGATGTTAAAAGTAGGCACTACAAGGCAACACATGCATGATATGACTAACATAATCATGCCAAGGTATAGCAAACACCTTGGGGGGGGGGTAAATAGGAGTGGTCAGCGGCGTCCGAATCCGCCTCAGAACAGATATCTTCCTCTGGATTACAATCTGGAGAGGGGTGGGGAGGGTTTGCCATTGAACCCACCATGGAGTGATGTCTGCATGACATTGTATTGCTGCGCAAAACTCTTCTCTTTTTCTCTACATGTTCAGCATGACTGTGTACAATATCTGACATGCATACAAAAAAATATGGTGAGATTATGTAAGGAGAGCATGCAGAAATTTAGAGTGATGGTAACAACCAGTGGATCGATGTTTTTCCGTTGAACCAAAATAGCCCTAATGGATCGACGTGAATGTATAGTAATAAGTGATGCAACAAGTGTACAACCTCTTTGCCATAGCTGTGTCGACCTCAGCATCATTGGGTTGGTCGCTGAAGCAGTTGAGGCAGAGGTGGCTGTCGGAGGTGTGGAGGAAGATATGAGGAATCTGTAGACGGCGTCCAGGGCACTGCTCTGTTGTGACGGATCGTTCTGTCGTTGGAGCAGCTCCGGTGAGCCATAAGACGTCAAGGCTGAAGCAGCACAAGACAGACATCGTCAATCTCAAGTGGGATTCTAATAGCATCTCCAATATATTATGTAAAATGGATGTAAAATTAACATCACCAAAAACCACCTGACTACAACAGATGAGGTAAAAACTGTTGACTCTGAACTTAACTGTCGAAACTGAAATTTACTGTGGAATCTGAATGCTACTGTCGAAACTGAGCGCAATGGTAGCAGAGAGGCACTTGACATGTAGTTTAGGGAGGGCCTGCAACTTGCACCCTCCTGAGCCGCCAGCCACCACCGGCCGAACCGCCGGCCCCAGCGCCGCCTCGCCGCCCCGAAACAACTCGCCACCGCCGACCCGGCCAGCCCTCTAGGCCCCCCGCCCCCACCCTGAACCCTAAGATAGATAGTGGGGTACCTCTCCGGCGAGCCCCCATCCCCGTTGCGGGTGGTTCTTCCTTAACTCCGACGAGCCCCCCAACCCTTGAAAATCGATTGACCCAAAAGTCGATTCAGTCGACTGAAGTGTGGCTTAATCGGAGCAGAGCAGCAGCACGAGCGAGGGGGAGAGCAGCAGTAGCAGCTGGGCGAGCGAGCGATCGAGCGAGAGCCGGAGCAGCATCAGCAGATCCGGCTGGTATGGCCGCCGCCGCCGAAGGGGCTTCGCATTGGGGGAGAGCCGCCGTGGAGATGTCGCCCGTGGCGCCGGCTTCAAGGTAGCCGCTCCATGGGGGTGCGGGATGGAGCACCCTCGGCGCCGGGAGGTCAAGTTAAGGAGAAGGTGCGATGCAATGAGTGTACAACCTCTTTGGTGGCGCCTAGTAGGCCTGGGCTTCGTCCGAGGAGTCGGTGAGGATGCTGCGGTTCCGGTGGAGCAGGTTAAGGCGGCGCTGTGGGGATGGAGCAGCCGCGATAGCCGAGGTGATCGTCGGAGCAGCTCCTTGGAGGTGGAGGACGGGGCGGCTAAACTGGCGGGACGGCGAGATGGACGACGGATCCTCATCCGGGGAGGTGGACGAGGGACGTCGAGCTGTTGCGTTGGACGACGTCATCGGGGAAGAGGCTCCGGCTGGGCAGCGGTGACGTGGCGGACGGAGGAGGGTGGGGTTTCGCGGCTGGAGCGGAAAGGTTATGGCGGCCTGGGATTTCGAATGGTCAAAAGGGGGTGATGGGAGGGGGTGAAGCATGACTTAGGAACGCGCTTGTCCAAAATGTAGGTTGTGTTACAAAAGTACCCCCCACCGATTTGAACTAGCGGCCCTTTCGGCTCAGGGTTAGAAGGGGGATTTCGCGTGTCGGGATTTGGCAGCTGGAGGGAGTTTTCGCGCGCGTTGTAATTTCAGGATAGCAAGGTGCGGGTTGTGAAGGCGCCAGTTTTGGGAGCACGATATCTGAATTTTCGGGATATAACAAGACGCGGGTTGAATTTTAGGGACAAGACTAACGTGTAGAAATATTGTACTTGTACATACCAAATCAATTCGCACTTCCCTCAACCAAAAAGAAAACGAAAAAAATAAAACTATTCAGACCACACAAAGAGAGAGTCTTGCCCCGTTTTACTATACAAATGCTATTCAAAGCTACTCCCTCCTTCCATCTATATAGGGCCTAATGCGTTTTTCGATGCTAACTTTTACCAAATATTAGAGCAATGATATATGACATGCAACTTACACAAAGCACATCGTTAAATTCGTCTGTGAAAGGTTCTTTCAATGATATAATTTTCACATTGTGCATGTCATGTACTATTAATCTTGTCAATAGTCAAAGGCGGTCTTAAAAATCTCATTACGCCCTATATAGATGGAAGGAGGGAGTATGAATCCATGTTATGTCCGATTAAATTTTTTCGCTTGCTGTATAATGCATGTAACCTACTCATACCAACATTTTAGTGCATTCCAAATGTCTATACTACCGCTGCAATTCGAACTAAATTTGAATTTGTTTCTCTATTTCAATAATAATCTACAATCATGATTGTTGCCAACTTCAACCACCATAGTTTCCTTGCTATCCGCCAAATATAAATCAAACGGCCTATAATGCAGGATGGCAGGCACACCATCATCAACAACTCCGTTTTTTATAAGAGTAGAGATAAAACATATTAAATGTAGTATACCATGTTCATAACCACGCCATGTGTATCACTATTATATATATATATATATTCACACATCCGTCGGTTTTATGATTCTTCAAATATTCTAATTTGCTTTTTATAATGAAGTATATATGATCTCTATTCGTCTTTTACACCCACACAACCCTCTTATCTTTGTAGCTAGCGCTAACTTTCTCTTGTGCATGCACACGCCCGCATACCTCTCACCCTCCCTCATCATTCTCTAGCTCCATCGCGCAAATTAGTCTTTTCACTTTAGGTCGGTCACCCACGGTGTGTGTAGGCCCCCCAGCTCCTTATTTACGGCACACATCGACCGATATGCCTCTCTAGCCAGGTGTGCCTAGCACAAACACAAGCTTCCCCTCTTCTCTTGTCACCGTCCATGCCTCACTCCGACCACTCTTTTCATCGTTCTCATACTCGCACACTCCTCCCCCTCGATATAGTATGCCTCTCGTACCACCTCCTACATGCATCCCTCGCTCTATCCTTCTCCTCGTGCCTCATTTGCTTCTAACACACACATGCATGTATACCGATCGATCTCCCAACATATACCTAGATCGACTTTAACTACCACCCCATCGATCGACGTACCTCACAAGTTATGTCTCTCCTTTATCTTACAAAGGGCGATTGATCTTCCTACGTAGTTACGTCTGCTTACCACAGCCACATCGTCCCCCCTCATCATTCGTGCATGCCTCCTGACCCGTCTCTCACACGCACGTGCACACACAACAAGTAGCCATCTCCTCTCTTATTGATATTGCGGGCGTGCCCTCCGTTTGTCTAGCAAGCCTATCCCACCATTTGTTAGAAGCAACTCCACTACCACCACCTCCAACACTCTAGCTCTGTCTCTCTCCCAACCTTATTCATCTCCTGCACATATGCATGGATGCCGATTGATCTCCCTTAATACATGAGGCAGATCGATCTCCTAAATACATGAGGTAGGCCTCTCTCCTCCTCCACACATATACCAGCCATTATACCTCTATAGTTAATTGGGCCTCCCTCTTCCCCCACCACACATGGATAGTCGAGCGCTGCATGTAGGTATCCATGCCACAGAGACAAACTGCACATGTCCCATCTCACGTTCCAGTAGGCCAGCCACTCTATATCTTTGACGTGGGCACACACAAATTCGATGGCACTCTTTATCGATCGTGCGCGCGCACACACACACACATCACCCCTCTCTTCGATTCTATGGAGACCTCAAGCCGATGATACCTCCACTCTCTTCTCGTGGATCGCCCCCTCTATATATATGTTATATCCAGGACTCTATTTCACACACATTGCATATGTTAAATTTTTTGATTGACCCCCCCCCCACAAAAAAAACTCTCAAGAACCCACACACTATATCTCTCTAGGTTTGTATCTCTCCCACACAACCCCACGTAGGTGGTGTACGTATACAAGAAGAGAATAGGTGCACCGTGCACGTACTCACGCTTCGTGCCCAGCCACACCCGCGCGGGTACACGGTGGAGCTCATTTCTCCGCAGAAGCTGAATTTGTTTTTGAAACATCAAGTGGCTAGAGACTCGAAAACTTATTTGCCCATTAGTGACTTGTCAGGGCGGTGGATTTTAGTTTGTATGATAATGCTGCATCCACCTAAAGTAACGAAAGTTCTTACGTAAACTTCCTAGTAACTCCCTCTTCGTAGGTGTAGCATTACTCCTAACATTTGTAATATCAGTTTGAAACTTGTAATATTGCCGTTTCCTATTCGGCTATTCCTGCGTTTTCAAAATCCTGCGAATCAAACAGGTCCTGAGTTGGTGATGATGTTGTGCCTCCCATCTTTCACCAATAGCCGTCGGATCTAGACCTGACGCATACAAACCAAGCTTCTCCATTTTTGCAAAAAGATGCCGGCACTTGTTCCCTATTTACAAACAACTCCTTGTCTCTCACAATCAGCCTCATCTCCTCCCCACCACATCTAGGAGTAGAAGGCCTGTCGTGGAAAAATCTGGTGCGATGGCCGCTGCCGGAGCCGTCCACCCCCAATCTTGGTGTTCCATGCAATGCACGGGCATCTACGCACGGGAAATTATGTCGAACATGGCTAGTTGTAAGCAGGCTTGCTCTACAGCCATGATGATAGTGACTGCAGACGGTGAGGCTGACTATGGTATGCCGAACACGGCGCCTATACGCAGGTGTCATCTCCGGCGCAGGGTCTTGTCACTTCACTGTGAGGAGCGGCACGTAATAATTTGACCAACGGATAGTACAGTGCTAGTACTCCTACTACTACATTGGTAGTACTACTACTAGTGCTAGTAGCACCACCGTTTGGATTTAGGAGTACTACCACGTCCATCTGGATTTTAGTATTTGACTAGCAATATCTAGTAATGCATGTCACCAAAAATGTACTACTCCCTCTGTAAATAAATACATGGTGTTTTATTCCTATCGGCGAGAGAACTTAATGTTTTTTTGCTACTCCTAACTAGAGTACTAATAGGATTACATGCAATGAACTAAACACTGCATGTCATGTTTGGTAGTCTCAAGTCATTGAAAGAATGCACGGCCCACATCTCTCATTGGTTGATATGTCACGAAATAAGAAACAAGGAGGGAGTTAATGCACCGTGCCTAAGTATTTTGGGATTATTTGGTTTTCATAAGGTGACTTACACAACATTTTTGTTTACATGCATTAACATTTAATAGTTAAATCAAAGGTCAAAACTTGGCGCAAAATGCAAAGGGGACCAATAAACCAGTAAACATCAAACTTCTCTCGTTTGGCCCCAACTAGAGGTCCGGTGAGATGACTATACTGCACCAGCACGGAGGGGGACGCAGCTTCATTGACTTACGCCAACTGCCTTTGGGTGAATGGCACGTGGCCCCAGGGGGTGGCTGGCCCACCTATCATACAACCAAAGGCGGGTGCAGTAGAGGGCCGAGGAGTAGTACGAAATCCTACGCACCTACGCACGCTAACCAAGGGCTGAGTGATCACTCGAATTGCAAGATCAGTTGACTAGAAGCTACGGTAGACCCATGGAGGCGATGAGCGCGAGCATCAGCCGGCTGTGCCAGATGGTCCACGACGCCGGCCTGTGGCCCGGCACTGAGGAACGTCTCCGGGTAGTATTGCTTGAGGCCGCCAGGGCGAGGGGCCGCTTGGACGACAGCTTTGTCTCCTTGTTCGATGAGGTCCTCGTCGGTTTCCTCGACAAGTTCACCGTCGTCAAGAAGCTTGCAGACGACTTTGACGTAAGCCTCCAGCCGATGCGCCCAGGCTCTGCGATGCCCGCCACCCTCAACGGCCACTATGGTAACAACCTCTTCGACGCACTGGTGGCCCTGCGACTGCCTGCCGTCGTGCCGGAGAATGTCCACCTCGAGGTCCCGCTCGCCGCGCAGCGCCTGGCGCAGCAAGACACCATCGGCAGAATCACCCACGTCTATGCGCAAATTGTCCACAAGGACTACTACATGCAAGAGGAGGACGATAGGACACTGGCCTTCTTGGAGTGCAGGGCAACCTTGGACGACACTGTTCGGAAGCACGTTGAGCTCGCCGCCAACGCTGCTGCTCCTCACACGTCGGTTGGTGACCCGGCGCACTAGGGCGTGAGGATGTCGTTGAACGTTGATGGATCCGTATGTATTTTTATCTTTCCGTCAAATCCATGTAGTAGTATATGATACTACAATAATTATCTTATCGGATGGCTGAGAAAACATGAGGGAGAAGAGATGGTTGTAGCACGGACTCCAAGAAAATTGGTGTCGGATCGGACTCGTGTGGGTGGCGTGTGCCGTACTGCTAGATGTGAATGCTACTGAGTTATGGCCCATGCCACCCCACTATATTGAGGTACGTAGAACAAATTTCCTGCAGTCCGTGCTCAGCCCTCCTCTATCTCTCTTCTCAGCCAGCCAGTGGACGCGCGGAGCCCATCGTCTGTTTGCTCACATGCGGCCCCACATGTCAGTGAAAACACAAGAGGACCCACTGAACCTGCACATCTTTCACCTCGATGTGCTGGTGATGAAAAACAAATCCAATAAAGATCTTCGGTGGCCGCTTTTGGAGTTACTCAAGAGTAGTAAGATTCTATTTACAGTTTAACCCAAGATGCACATCTCGTGGCTTCAACTACCACTCTATTTTCTTTCATGACACGACCTGGATGCTGGATGTCCCATGTGTTGGCAAAAGGAGGAAGAACCCGACCAAATCTTTGGTTCTGCTATCGGATGGGATTAGTGAACTTGTTGATACTCCTACTAGAATAGAGGCTAGACATGAGACTAGATGCGAGGAAGCAACGTCTACTTCTTTACACTCGAAGAAGAAAGAAGCACGCAAGATCGAGCCTCCGCAGATCAACAATGAATGCATCGAGAAGGCACTAATCCAACTTACAGGAGCAGTAAAATGTATTCTTGTGGTTCTTGTTTTCTTTGGTCTTTCTTTTCTAGTCAAAATTATCGTTGGAGTTCATGTAAAATGGAGGTCCGTTTGGGTTGTGCGTTGGAGTTGGCCTTACAAGTGGGACCGCAGTTAAGGAAACCGACTATCGGCAAACCCCCACCTCGCCCGCCGCGCGATGGCTGAAGTTAGGCTGGTCATAGTGGGAGTAACTTAGCAAGTAACATAGCGCATTTCAAGACAAGTTTGCTTATGCGGCATATAGTTAATGAGGAGATAAATGTTTGGAGTAACATAATATGTTACTATAACATAACGCAAACCAAAGCAAAATGAGTCTGTAATGTAATAAATGCAACCATCTATGATACTACTTGTATGTTACTTTGCACTATGAAGGTAGTAACAAAGACTAGTGTCATATGCATGACACTAGTCTAAGTTACTCCCCACTATAACCAGCCTTAGAGAAACGACGAGGTTGAAGAGATTGCTCTAGCACGGACTCCAAGAAATAATATGGTGTCAGATGGATGTCGTGGTGGTGGCGTGTGCCGTACTCCTAGACGTGAATGCTTGTTCTGGCCCATGCCACCCTACTACTCCTACTACTTACTCCTACAAGTATATGGTATACTAGTATCGAGGATTCGAGGTGCTGGTTACGTACAACAAACACATTAGCATATGGCTACAGTAAAAACACCCGCCTGACGCGTGAAGCATGTGAAGCTAGTACAAATTTAGAGAAGCGACTCGAAAGCCATTCATAAATTTAGTAAGTTTATCACAGGCATATCATTTTATTACATACAACAGGTCATCAACCCACATCGACAACGAGGATACATTATAAATACTAAAGTTTTCACCACACAACAAATAACAAGCCATGAAATGAACTTCAACTCAACCATTCCGCGGCGTTGGAAATGCTTGCTTTGAACCACAACTGATTCTCTGGGACGGGCCATCTGTTGTTGATCTAGAGACCAACGCAGGACCGATCATCCAGGCTGAAGCGGCCTACTATATCAGTACGAGGGTAGGGAACCACCCAAATGTCCGAGGTATAGACATAGTTGCTTCTCATAAATGTGTCAGCAGTAGTTGGATCGCCTTTCACCATCATCGGATAGTTTGGTCCAAGGAAGAGCGAGTTTTCTCCAAGACTATCAATTCTGTGCCAGGGAGAAGGAGTTGGCGCTAGCACACTAGTATCCATCCCGAATACCATGCAACGGGTGTTGGAATAGGTCCGGAGAGTGCGACCATGGGAGACACCTGCTTCCTTACCAGTAACATCATCAGTGGGTTGTATACACACAAGAAGAGGTGATCCATCGGAATTAGTTGCTAGGCGCCACAGAGTATATCGGCGCTGCTCGTCCTCATGCTCGTGATCATCACCATCGTCATCTCCCCCTTGGTTATAAAAATTTTCAAGTATAGGTGGTGGGATGTTCACAGGACCTTGGAAACACAAGAAGAAGGTTAATTAGTAAAGGGAAACTTGCTAACCCACATGCATGTGGATGAAACAATTATAATTACGGTGGAAGACAAACGTACCGAAACTACTAGGATGCCATGCAAAAGCAGTGCCACGAGTGGTGGCAGCAAACACAAGACCCTCGTATTGAATTGCATCATAGTACTCATCCGTGTACAGAAACTGATTTTTGAGCAATATCCATTGAGTCAAACCACGAAGGACGACAACAAGCTTGTCGAAGATAGCAACAACTTGATAGTTGTTGTAATTCCAAGAGCGGTTGGGAACTCGACAAATTGCTATCTTCCGTAGAAGACAGTCACCATTATCGTATTTAAACATGCGTACATTACCGGTGTGCTCAACTCTGGGCAGTGTGCTGAGAGTTTTGGAAGTGGAACCCGGTAACGAGTGTACACATTCACAAGTTCCCACTCGCAATTGGACCCAATGTAAAAAACCCAATCTCCATTTGTGCCCGCCCAAGCCATGCTCTCGAGCGATGGCATCTTAACATCATACGTATCATTATCAGGCGGCATCAACTGGCACAGGGCGAGGCCTCCGTCGTGTCGGCGCCAGTCATCAGGGTCACGGCAAAGAAGATAGGGGATATCAAACCGCTCCTTGACTCTTGGGTTCTTTGTAATAATGTTATTAGTTGAGTCGAGAATGGGCTTGAACGAACCTGCCATGCTAGCCAAGGTGATGACATCGCACCGATCAATGAGTTCCTCCACCACGTCATCTTTCAGATCGGGGCAAGAATAACGGGGTCGTTTCCGGCCTGTTCCCTCCATGGAGAAGACGATCGAACAATGGCAGAAGAAATGGTGAAGGGCTGAAGGAAAATGGAGGAGGGAGAGGAAGAGCGTGCGACAGCAGTTCCAAATCGAGAGGGAAAGGCGAAGAGTTGGTGGACGGTTGCGAGTTTGCCACGGTTCACGAAGAGGCGCCCCGGCCTACACGTTCGTTCGGAAATACTGGGCTATGCGGGACACTCTGGCCTGTCTAGACAGCCTTTTCTTTTATGTTTACCACAGACCAGCCCAGTAGTTTTTTTTTGTTTCTGAAAATGGCTAGCCCAGTTCTTTTGTGATTTGTCAAGTAAGTCGCTTTATCAGGCCTGCTGGGAGAGCTTCATTCGTCTGGCTGAGAAAATGGCCTATCAGTAATGAGAAATGGGCTGTACATTTTTAAAACACATCAAACCGGCAATTATTTTCAAATATCTTTTTTTAATTTCAAGATTTTAAATTGCATTGATTTTTATGCATGGACAATTTATTGGATTTTATATTGATATACATTTATTTTTAAAATCAATCTGAATGTGACTCAAAATTTCGGGATTAAAAACAGTTCAGACCGCACCGACATATGCAAAATTTCGTATAATTTTTTCATCGTGGCCACAATATGGGCTGTAATGCTAACATAAAGAATATGGGCTCCAAAAAAACCCGTAGGAATTAGCAAATGGGCTGTAAATTGTTTGAAATAATGGTAGATGGGTTGTATGATGTTTTCCACAAATGGTCTGTATACTGTTGGATGTCCATCCAATGGCCGTCGTGCTTCTTCAATCTCTGCTCTTCCTGCTCCTGCCGCTCAAACAAGCGCTGGCGGGACTGCCTGCTCCCTCCTCCCCGCGGCTGGCTGTGCTGCCGTGTAGGCCTCACCGCCCCACCATACTCCCATCGCTGGCCTAGCCATCCCTCTACTCACCCACACCTGATGTTATTCTCCGGCGACGGCAGACGAACCAGTAAACCCTCGTATAGTCGTACTCCCCTCTGCGTGGGAAACAAAAACAACGGTCGAGTCTTCCCTGCCTCCGTGTCGTTCCCTTCCTAGGCCTCGCCGTCGTCCACCACCCTGGTGCTCTCGGCGTGGCATGCTCACCGTGGTCAACGACCGACATGCATCTGAAGTGGACTGTACGTGGAGAGGCTGACAACTGGGTCCACGGCCGCACGCAAGTAAATGGCTCCTTATTACGTGCAAAATAATGATTTCCTCCACCTGACATCTGGGACCCACTGAAACGGCCTCTGTATTTCGCAAAAAACGTTACCGCCACTGACAGCTCGGACCCACCAGCTATATCTCTGCACGCAAGGAAGTGCCTCCTTATTATGCACAAAAAATGAATACTCCCCCTGCTAGCTGGGACCCAGTATAGTGGGCCTACTTAGTTGACGGGGACAAAGGGCTTTGTCAACTTAGTCAATATGCACGATTCTAGCTCGACTGACCGTACGATGTCCATCCAACGGCCGTAGTGCTTCTTCAACCTCTGGTCTTCTTGCTCCAGCCGCCCAAAGCAGCGCCGGTCGTGCCGCCTGTTCCTGCCTCCCGTGGTTGGCTGTGCTGCTGCGGAGGCCTCACCGCCCCCATACTACTCCCACCGCTGGCCAGGCCATCCCTCAACTCCACTCACCCACACCCCCTGTTATTCTCCAGTGACGGCAGCGCAGCCGAACCAGTGAACCCTCGTACTCCTCTCCGCGTGGGCATCCACTGCCGCTTCTTCCCCAGCTTCGCGTCGTCCCCTTCCTAGGCCTCACCGTCGTCCACCGCCATGGTGCTGTCGGCGCGGCGTGGTCAATGTGGTCAATGACCAAATTCCATCGGAAGAATACTGTATGTGGAGAGGCTGACAGCTGGGTCCACGGCAGCCGCAAGGAAGTGCCTCCTTATTACGCGGAAAATAATTATTCCTCGACCTCACAGCAGGGACCCACCGGACGCCCACCAGTATATCGCAAAAAAAAACGTTTGCCCCTGACTGCTGGGACCCACCCGACAGGCCACCGTATTTCGCGAAAAAAACTTTCCTCCTGCTGTCAGCTCGGACCCACCGGAAGTTCCTCCTTATTACGCACAAAAAATGAATACCCCCTGCTAGCTGGGACCCACCTTAGTGGCAGGCTGACTTGTGGGACTACTAAGTTGACAGGGACGGAGGGCTTTGTCAACTTAGTCAATATGCACGATTCTAGCTCAAGTGACCACATGATGTCCATCGAACGGCCGTAGTGCTTCTTCAACCTCTGGTCTTCTTGCTCTAGCCGCCCAAACTAGCGCCGGTCGTGCCTCGTGCTCCTGCCTCCTGTGGCCGGCTGCGATGCGGCGGAGGCCTCACCGCCCCTACTACTCCCATCGCTGGCCAGGCCATCCCTCTACTCACCCACACCCCCTGTTATTCTGCGGCGACGGCAGCCTCACACCGCAGCGAGCCAGTGAACCCTCGTACTCCTCTACCCGTGGGCATCCACTACCGCATCTTCCCCGGCTCCGCCTCGTCCCCTTCCTGGCCTCGCCGTCGTCCACCGCCCTGGTGCTCTCGGCGCGGCATGGTCAACGTGGTCAAGGAACGGCTTCCATCGGACGTGGACTGTACGTGGAGAGGCTAACAACTGGGTCCAGGGCCGCAGCAAGGAAGTGCCTCCTTATTACGTGCAAAATAATTATTCCTCCACCTAACAGCGGGGACCCACCAGACCGGCCACCAGTATTTTGCGAAAAAAATCTTTTCTCCCTGACTGCTAGGACCCACCAGACGGTCCACCATATTTCGTGAAAAAAACGTCCCCCCGCTGTCAGCTCGGACCCACCGGAAGTGCCTCCTTATTACGCACAAAAAAATGAATACTCCCCCGGCTAGCTGGGACCCACCTTGCTGGGAGGCTGACTTGTGGGCCTACTAAGTCGACGGGGACGAAGGGCTTTGTCAACTTAGTCAATATGAACGATTCTAGCTCCAGTGACCGTACGATGTCCATCCAACGGCCGTAGTGCTTCTTTAACCTCTGGTCTTCTTGCTCCAGCCGCCCAAAGCAGCGCCGGTCGTGCCGCATGCTCCTGCCTCCCGTGGTCGGCTGTGCTGCCGCAGAGGCCTCACCGCCCCCTACTATTCCCACCGCTGGCCAGGCCCTGCGGCGACGGCAGCCTCACACCGCAGCCGAACCAGTGAATCCTCGTAGTCCTCTCCGCGCGGGCTTCCGCTGTAGCGTCGTCCCCTTCCTAGGCCTCGCCATCGTCCACCGCCATGGTGCTTTCCGCGCGGCATGGTCAACGTGGTCAAGGAACGACTTCCATCGGAAGAGTACTGTACGTGGAGAGGCTGACAGCTGGGTCCATGGCCACAACTCAGTTTTTTTGTGATTTGCCAAGTAACTCGCTCTGTCAGGCCTGTTGGGCTGCAAATCTTTCAAAACGAGGAGAGCTTTCATTCAGCTGGCCGAGAAAATGGCCCATCAGTAATGAGAAATGGGTTGTACATTTTTAAAACACATCAAACCGGCAATTAGTTTCAAATATCTTTTTTTCATTTCAAGATTTTAAATCTCATTAATTTTTATGCATGGAGAATTTGTTGGATTTTATATTGATATACATTTATTTTTAAAATCAGTTTGAATGTGAGTCAAAATTTCGGGATTAAAAACAGTTCAGACCGCACCGAC
>NC_053027.1:357300932-357408102 GCF_003073215.2 Triticum urartu | reverse complement strand
AGATCTTCATCGAGCTCCTCCTGAGCTTGGTTGCGTCATCTGCACGGACTCATCGGCACCTGCAAACTGGTTTTGGAAGTATCTGTGAGCCATGGGGGCTCATCAATCTCGCACCCTCGCGATCAAGACTATTTAAGCTTATGGGTAAGGTAAAAGGTAGGAGGTGGAGCTGCAGCAAGCGACTAGCATATATGGTGGCTAACATATTCGCAAAAGAGAGCGAGAAGAGAAGGCAAAGCACGGTCGATAAAAGTATGATCAATAAGTGATCCTATAGCAACCTACGTCAAGCATTACTCCAACACCGTGTTCACTTCCCGGACTCCGCCGAAAAGAGACCATCACGGTTACACACGCGGATGCATTTTAATTAAATTAAGGTTCAAGTTATCTACAACCGGACATTATAAAATTTCCATCTTCCCATAAACGCGGGCACGGCTTTCGAAAGTTCAGGTCCCTACAGGGGTGTCCCAACTTAGCTCATCACAAGCTCTCACGGTCAACGAAGGAATAGACCTCCTCCCGAGACATTCCGATCAGACTCGGTATCCCGGTTCTTCAAGACACTTCGACAGGGTAAAAATAAACCAGCAACACCGCCCGAATGTGCCGACAAATCCCAATAGGAGCTGCACATATCTCTTTCTCAGGGCACACCGGATTGTCTAAACTTCCGGTAGGCCAGCCCAGAGTTGCCCCTGGTGGCCACCGGCGGCTGACAAGTTGGACCAACACTCAAAGGAGCACTGGCCCGGGGGGGTAAATAATGATGACCCTTGGGCTGGCCGACCCAAGGGAAAGAAAAGGCTAGGTGGAAAATGGTAAAACCAAAGTTGGGCATTGCTGGAAAAGCTTTACTTAAGGCGAACTGTCAAGGGGTTCCCATTATAGCCCAACCGCGTAAGGAACGCAAAATCCGGGAACATAACACCGATATGACGGAAACTAGGGCGGCAAGAGTGGAACAAAACACCAGGCATAGGGCCGAGCCTTCCACCCTTTACCAGTATATAGATGCATTAATTAAATAAGATATATAGTGATATCCCAACAAGTAAACATGTTCCAACAAGGAACAACATCTCCATGTTCCAACAAGGAACAAACTTCAATCTTCACCTACAACTAACAACGCTATAAGAGGGGCTAGGCAAAGCGGTAACATAGCCAATCAACGGTTTGCTACGACAAGGTGGGCTAGAGGCTTGGTTCAACAATATGGGTGGCATGATAAGCAAGTGGTAGGTATCGCAGCATAGGCATAGCAAAAGAGCGAGCAACTAAGCAAGCAAAGATAGTAGTGATTTCGAGGGTATGATCATCTTGCCTGAGATCCCGCAAGGAAGAATAACGAGTCCATGATGAAGACAAACGGACGTAGACGAACGAAACCTCACAACACGACGTTACCGGATCCAACCCGAAGAAGCAAACACCGGAAAAGAAGCATACAACATAGTAAACAACCACCACATAGGCATGGCATGATGCACAATCAAGTATGATGCATGTCCGGTTTAATGATAAATGACATGGCAAAATGCACAAGCAATACTACAAATTAAGTGGAGCTCAATATGCAACGGAGTTGCATATTGAAGAAAACACCACATGACTTATTTAGTTCTCTCTTGTTTATGTACCCAACAAGATTAAATGTTGTTAGCATGGCAAGAGGTGAAGAAAATGAAAACTACCTATCTAGTCAAGGTTAAATGAGGCTGGAAGCAACGAACAACAATTCCGGAAACGCCTCATATGCATATATTAGGTTTGGTACTGTTCTGCCCTAAACCATATTTTAGAGTTGTTACACATGCAAAGTAAAGCCACCATGTTAAACTAGGCATTTTTCTACCCCATTTACATATAAAGATTATTAAATTCGGAGCTACGGTTGAATAGTTATGAATTAAATCATTTTGGCATGGCATAGGAGTAAATTTAAACAAACAGCAATTTAAACATTTTAAACATGGGTGAAAGTGACATATAATTAAACTAGACAAAATTCTGAGCAAGTTTCATATATAAATCATTTTAATCCAATGCAAGAATTGTGAGTTATTATATGCATGAACATGAGGGTCTTTTCTGTAAAACCGCAGTCTCAGGATAAATATACAAATTCACAGATCCTGAAAAAAACATCAACGGGCTGAGTCTGGTGCACTGCTGGGCTGAACAGAGAGGAGGGGCTGGGGGATCTGCTCACAGCGGGCCTTGGGCCGGCGGATCTGGGATGGGGCGCTGGAACTGGGCCGGGGAAGCAGGCCAGCTGCAGCGGGCCCGACGGGGGATGGAGCTGGGCCTCTCCAGATCGAGGCGAGGCGCTGGCGGATCGAGCAGCTAGACGTGGCTGATGCAGAGGGTCAACGCGGGACATGCCTGGTTCGTCCTCGACTCGTTCCTGCAGCAGGGACCGAGCAAGAGCTCGATGCGGACGACAGCGGCAAAGAGCTCGCCGGATCCACCTGACCCGGGCGAGGCAGAGGCAGGGGACGCCGGAAACGGGCAGGACGACTGCGGCGGCACCCCGATCCAGCGGCCATGGGGGAACATTGAACATGGCGGGAGAGAGAGGTTAGAGGGAGGAGGAGAAAGAGACGGTCAAGGAAAAGGAGCAGGGCAGCGGGGTACTGGCCTGGTCGGCTTGTCTGGTGACGGCGCTGGCCGGCGACGATGTGAGGAGGAGGAGGTTCGGCCGGCGCGGGGATGCCCCAGATCGAGCGGGAGAAGCTCGGGAGCGGCGTACGGGCAACGGTGGGGAGATCCAGGCCTGGGCGGGCCCCGGATGGGCTTCACGGGCCACGGCAGCTGATGGTGGAGGAGGCGCCAAGTGGCGGTGGGGGAGAGGGTGGCTACAGAAATTGAGGAGTGGGAGTAGGTGGCCGGCGGCTGAGAGGTTAGGGGAGGGTCTAGGGGTAGGTTTAGACTAGGGTTTGATCTGATTTAGAAGGCGGTGGACTATATATAGGTAAAAACGATTGAGGTTGGACCCTCCGATCGAAATCGGGCGGTCGAGAAAAATAGGCTAGGGAGTCCAAATAATAAAACGGAGATGTTTTGTAGACCTTTGGGGATGATCCGGACACAACGGTGGCGACAGTCCGGTTCGGGTCCGGGACAACTTTTCGGACGCGCGCGCGAGGAGGTCCGCGGACTGACGAGAGAGGTTAGGTTGGGTCTGGCGGATTGACGAGAGCGAGTTGTTCTGAGAGAAGAGGGGAGAGATGCAGCCTGGCACGGTTTTCGGAGACCGAAAACGTCCGACGTTAGACCGTCTACTATTGCCGCTATATTTATCCGTTGGGGAATCAAACGGACTCCGAATGCGATGAAACTTGGCAGGCGGTCTACTGACAACAAAACAACACCGCATGCCAACTTTCAACCCATTCCGAGAACATTTTCCGGCCACTTACAAAATAATATTTCGGACATGCCGCAGGCGCGTGCAAGTGTGATTGGGCTCAGAACGGACAATGGAAGCAACGAGGAGACCGGGACAGATGCAAGTTTTGAAAACATGATGATGCAATGCACATGATGACATGATGAAATGCAACACGCAAGAAAATGACATGGCAACGACAGCGAATAACTGGACGACACCTGGCACAACGGTCTTGGGGCGTTACAACACTCCACCACTACGAGAGGATCTCGTCCCGAGATCTAGAATGGCACCGGAGGGAAAAACGGAGGAGAAAGAGAAGAGGTAAACTACGTTGCTTCTTTGACAAACGAGTGAAACCACGAACCTTGAATAAGGTTAAGCCATTTCGAGAAAAGAATACAACGGAGATGAACGAAGTTGAAAACACTCCGTTAGAAAAGAGGGACAAAGAACATTGCGAAAACCTTGAGGTTGAAGGGAAGATATATATAGAAAACACTCCGGTTAAGGAAGGGGATCAAGGAAGACCAAATTCGGGCAGCACTCCGGTTGAAAAGAGAGGAATTGAATAAGAACTTGATAAGGTGATATAACTTGAAAAGAGGGCTTGACACTCCGGTTAAATGGACAATCATGAAAAGAACATGATCTTGACAAAACAAGAAGATGGGTTGCAGAGAGCAACATCACAATGCCTCCGGAACGAAAGAGTAGAGTAAAGATAATTGAGACAAACGAATGTAGAAGACAATGCCAACTTCTGCTACAAAAGAGCCTGAAAAGGCATCTTTAGGAGAAGGGTTGAACGGAATTGTTGGAAAACCAACAACGAAAAGAGTAAGCTTGTAGTGGGCTTATAGAAAAACATCTCGAAACTAGAGGTGATAACCTGCCACTCACGGGAAAAGAATTGGATTGATATGAACAAGGAGACGAGAAACTATATCACCGGGAGGATAAATGAAGAACTTGGGTCATTTATAAGCACCATAGATAGCAACAAACCTTAGGGAAGGCTTTAGGTGAAATATAACCCAAGGTAACCCCAATGACGAGATTGGTGTATTTAAATACCTCATCTTGATAACTTGTGAAACATGAAGCACGAAGGGAAATTATCAAGAATGGCATAACACCACCTCAAAATATATGCGTGAAAGAATTGCACTCCGGATAGCAAGAAGAAGAATGCTTGAGCTCCTTAAAAGAATCTCGATGAAAACTTCGAGAAGGAAATAAATCCTTGATGAACCATCATGTAGAACCTCCATGAAGAACTCCGTTAAACAAACGAATAACGAAAAGAAAGAGAAGTTGAAAGCACAAGGTGAAACCTTGTAACGATTAGATGAAACTTTGCGACGAGATAGAGTGGAAACTTGGAACTCCGGAAAAGAAAGATGGACAACTTGAATCGATAATTTGATGAACCTCCGGAATAAGAAATTAATCACTTGGGTGAATCAAGAATAAGAATTATGTTACGCTTATCCTTCACCAATTTAAATTGATGACAAGCAACGGATTTGGCATACCAATTATTCTCGTAGAAAGGATCAAGATAGACATTGCATAAATTTGAGAAGGTCTTCAAGGAACCACCGGTAGAATTGAAAATGAACGAAGAGAAGATAAAGAAACACCGGGAAGAATTAGCAAATACATGAAGATGCTTGAGAGGATTTAGATACATGAGAACGAAGAGATCACGAGACGATTAAAAATCACTTGAACGAAGCACCGGTAAAATTTGGAGAATGATAACTGACAGCTGAGAATGAATAAATCTGAATTGATGGACTCCGGATAGCAAACTGAGAAGACTCTTGAATTACTCCGTATAGGTGAAAAGAATTCTCACGATCAAAACAATTACAAGAGGATGGCCACAAGCTAGAATCACGAATCTTGAAGAGAATGGAGCAAGATTAAAGAGAAACTCTTCTTCGGTCTTCAAAATCCGATAATGACGACGAGAAACACCACCAAGAATTATTGAGGCACCGGAATAAAGAAGAATATAAAAGTTGAGCCAACGATGAAAAAAAAATTTGTGAAAGATCTAGGAGAAGACATTTGACTGATGATAAATCATTCTTACGTCAAACTTTGAAAATAAATATGAGGATAGCTCCAGGAAGATTGGAAGAGTCAGGTAAGATCCTGGGAAAAGACCCATGGGTTAGGGCCCACTCAAAATAAACACCGTTAGAATGATTACTTGAAAGATATTGCACCGGTTGAATTAAATGGCTTGAAAGAGAGAACATCCTCGAAAGATCCTGAACGAATGCAGAGTGGAAACACGAGTCTTCGAGATATCTTGAGCACTCCGGCACAATAGAATAGCGAGAAGTGAAAGAATATGAGGAGCACCGGCATGATAGGGTATTTAAAACGGGGAGAAAGATATGATCAATAACGCTTGAATTTAAACCACCGGCGAAGAAAAATGAGTGAAGGGTGATGAACTTGAAGCTCCATTAGAATCTTCATGAGAATCACCGAATAAGAATATTGACGGAAAAAGGATGGAGAGACTTCACAAGAATAAAAGGATACTTGATTCAGACATCGGATTCCTTGAAGAAAAAGGGTGGGTGGGCGGGAAAACAAATGCAATTTGGGGACGGATGAAACAAACACCGTTGAGAAGAACTGATAATTGATCCTGCGGAAGTTGAAATGATCGGATCCACTTGAAGAGAAACACAACGGTGAAAAGGATTGATACGACAATCTTGATGATCAAGAAGGATTGGGATCCACATCGGAGTATGAGAACACCATTTGGGGAAGGTATGGAATCAACACTTGACTTTGAAGCAACTCGAATACCACAACTCAAAACAAAACAAAGGATTGGCTCGCAGAATAAGCCGGAACAAACATATGATAGAGATTTCGTCCGAAGTTTTCGTGGTGGGGCCTACACAGGCTCGATCTTACAGCACCATCATGTACAAGGCAGTGCACATGACATACGAAGCGTCCCCGAGTCGGCATAGCCAAGGACTCTTTAAGACACAACGAGACCACTGTAAAACCGACCGTGAATAGGTGGACCACTAGACATCGAACCCCAATCTCATATCATACATCCGTCGGAAAGAAATCCTAAGAGCTACTTGAATTCCCACTTATAAGCTCCTGAAATTTTCCCGGTTATGCAATCAGGTGTTGGGGATACAGGGGAAGCATAATATCTCACCCAAACTAACAAATCCTACATCCAGCTGTATCCATCCTTCAACACATAACCAAGAAACCTTTGGAAACCATCTACCTCAACCTTCGAAAAGCATCCGTTATACAAGTTATGGCGATACTCCTGAACTCCCGCCCCAGTACTGGGTGGCGTCGAGGTTATCTCACCAACGAACTGCATAAAATAGATTTTCGATGTCGGCGTACTAAACTCAGGTATTCCAAAACTGCAACGATAAAATTATGACGACAACACCTCGGATCTCAACTCCCCGGGACACTTCCACAAAACCCCTGACAGGAGGCACCAAGACAATGTTCTCGTCATAAAACCATCGGAACGATTCCAAGATATCCGCGTGATCCTAAATTTTTTTGTGAAATTTGAGAAGAGAAGAGTCAAAACTCTACGTCAGGATGCCTTACCAAAGCGATGAAGGAGACTGGGAAGTAAAAAGAATTCCTAAACTCTCCGATGTATAATTCCTAAATGACTCAAAACATTTTTCTAGACACAACTCGGCCGCTAAAAACGATCAAGCAATGGGGCTCCTAAGGTCGGGGAAGGCTCTGATACCAACTTGTCGCCCTCGATGCGGCTATATCTCCCATGTGTCGAAGCACGACTTAGAGGCATAACCGCATTGAAAGCAATGTCGCAAGTGAGGTAATCTTCACACAACCCATGTAATACATAAGGGAAAGAGATACATAGTTGGCTTACAATCGCCACTTCACACAATAAATGAATAAAGCATTACATCAACCAGATACAATCAAGGTCCGACTACAGAACCAAAATAAAACAAGACTACCCCAAATGCTACACAGATCCCCGATCGTCCCAACTGGGCTCCACTACTGATCAAATGGAAATGGAGCAACACAAAGAACAAGATCTTCATCGAGCTCCTCCTTGAGCTTGGTTGCGTCACCTGCTCGGTAACATCAGCACCTGCAAACTGGTTTTGGAAGTATCTGTGAGCCACGGGGACTCATCAATCTCGCACCCTCGCGATCAAGACTATTTAAGCTTATGGGTAAGGTAAAAGGTAGGAGGTGGAGCTGCAGCAAGCGACTAGCATATATGGTGGCTAACATATTCGCAAAAGAGAGCGAGAAGAGAAGGCAAAGCACGGTCGATAAAAGTATGATCAATAAGTTCCTATAGCAACCTACGTCAAGCATTACTCCAACACCGTGTTCACTTCCCGGACTCCGCCGAAAAGAGACCATCACGGTTACACACGCGGTTGATGCATTTTAATTAAATTAAGGTTCAAGTTATCTACAACCAGACATTAACAAATTCCCATCTGCCCAGAACCGCGGGCACGGCTTTCGAAAGTTCAAGTCCCTGCAGGGGTGTCCCAACTTAGCCCATCACAAGCTCTCACGGTCAACGAAGGAATAGACCTCCTCCCGAGACATTCCGATCAGACTCGGTATCCCAGTTCTTCAAGACACTTCGACAGGGTAAAACTAAACTAGCAACACCACCCGAATGTGGAATGTGCCGACAAATCCCGATAGGAGCTGCACATATCTCTTTCTCAGGGCACACTGGATTGTCTAAACTTCCGGTAGGCCAGCCCAGAGTTGCCCCTGGTGGCCACCGGCAGCTGACAAGTTGGACCAACACTCAGAGGAGCACTGGCCCGGGGGGGGGGGGTAAATAATGATGACCCTTGGGCTGGCCGACCCAAGGGAAAGAAAAGGCTAGGTGGCAAATGGTAAAACCAAAGTTGGGCATTGCTGGAAGAGCTTTACTTAAGGCGAACTGTCAAGGGGTTCCCATTATAGCCCAACCGCGTAAGGAACGCAAAATCCGGGAACATAACACCGATATGACGGAAACTAGGGCGGCAAGAGTGGAACAAAACACCAGGCATAGGGCCGAGCCTTCCACCCTTTACCAGTATATAGATGCATTAATTAAATAAGATATATAGTGATATCCCAACAAGTAAACATGTTCCAACAAGGAACAACATCTCCATGTTCCAACAAGGAACAAACTTCAATCTTCACCTGCAACTAACAACGCTATAAGAGGGGCTGAGCAAAGCGGTAACATAGCCAATCAACGGTTTGCTAGGACAATGTGGGTTAGAGGCTTGGTTCAACAATATGGGTGGCATGATAAGCAAGTGGTAGGTATCGCAGCATAGGCATAGCAAAAGAGCGAGCAACTAAGAAAGCAAAGATAGTAGTGATTTCGAGGGTATGACCATCGTGCCTGAGATCCCACAAGGAAGAAGAACGAGTCCATAACGAAGACAAACGGACGTAGACGAACGAAACCTCACAACACGACGTTACCGGATCCAACCCGAAGAAGCAAACACCGGAAAAGAAGCATACAACATAGTAAACAACCACCACATAGACATGGCATGATGCACAATCAAGTATGATGCATGTCCGGTTTAATGATAAATGACATGGCAAAATGCACAAGCAATACTACAAATTAAGTGGAGCTCAATATGCAACGGAGTTGCATATTGAAGAAAACACCACATGACTTATTTAGTTCTCTCTCGTTTATGTACCCAACAATATTAAATGTTGTTAGCATGGCAAGAGGTGAAGCAAATGAAAACTACCTATCTAGTCAAGGTTAAATGAGGCCGGAAGCAACGAACAACAATTCCGGAAACGCCTCATATGCATATATTAGGTTTGGTACTGTTCTGCCCTAAACCATATTTTAGAGTTGTTACAAATGCAAAGTAAAGCCACCATGTTAAACTAGGCATTTTTCTACCCCATTTACATATAAAGATTATTAAATTCGGAGCTACGGTTGAATAGTTATGAATTAAATAATTTTAGCATGGCATAGGAGTAAATTTAAACAAACAGCAATTTAAACATTTTAAACATGGGTGGAAGTGACATATAATTAAACTAGACAAAATTCTGAGCAAGTTTCATATATAAATCATTTTAATCTGATGCACGAATTGTGAGTTATTATATGCATGAACATGAGGGTCTTTTCTGTAAAACTGCAGTCTCAGGATAAATATACAAATTCACAGATCCTGAAAAAACATCAATGGGCTGAGTCTGGTGCACTGCTGGGCTGAACAGAGAGGAGGGGCTGGGGGATCTGCTCACAGCGGGCCTTGGGCCGGCGGATCTGGGATGGGGCGCTGGAACTGGGCCGGGGAAGCAGGCCAGCTGCAGCGGGCCCGACGGGGGATGGAGCTGGGCCTCTCCAGATTGAGGCGAGGTGCTGGCGCATCGAGCAGCTAGACGCGGCCGATGCAGAGGGTCAACGCGGGACATGCCTGGTTCGTCCTCGACTCGTTCCTGCAGCAGGGACCGAGCAGGAGCTCGATGCGGACGACAACGGCGAAGAGCTCACCGCATCCACCTGATCCGGGCGAGGCAGAGGCAGGGGACGCCGGAAATGGGCAGGACGACTGCGGCGGCACCCCGATCCAGCGGCCATGGGGGAACCATGAACATGGCGGGAGAGAGAGGTTAGAGGGAGGAGGAGAAAGAGACGGTTAGGGAAAAGGAGCAGGGCAGCGGGGTACTGGCCTGGTCGACTTGTCCGACGACGGCGCTGGCCGGTGATGATGTGAGGAGGAGGAGGTTCGGCCGGCGCGGGGATGCCCCAGATCGAGCGGGAGAAGCTCGGGAGCGGCGTACGGGCAACGGTGGGGAGATCCAGGCCTGGGTGGGCCCCGGATGGGCTTCACGGGCCACGGCGGCTGATGGTGGAGGAGGCGCCAAGTGGCGGCGGGGGAGAGGGTGGCTGCAGAAATTAAGGAGTGGGAGTAGGTGGCCGGCGGCTGAGAGGTTAGGGGAGGGTCTAGGGGTAGGTTTAGACTAGGGTTTGATCTGATTTAGAAGGCGGTGGACTATATATAGGTAAAAACAATTGAGGTTGGACCCTCCGATTGAAATCGGGCGGTCGAGAAAAATAGGCTAGGGAGTCCAAATAATAAAACGGAGATGTTTTGTAGACCTTTGGGGATGATCTGGACACAACGGTGGCGACAGTCCGGTTCGGGTCCGGGACAGCTTTTCGGACGCGCGCGCGAGGAGGTCCGCAGACTGACGAGAGAGGTTAGGTTGGGTCTGGCGGATTGACAAGAGCGAGTTGGTCTGAGAGAAGAGGGGACAGATGCAGCCCGGCACGGTTTTCGGAGACCGAAAACGTCCGACGTTAGACCGGCTACTATTGCCGCTATATTTATCCGTTGGGGCATCAAACGGACTCCGAATGCGATGAAACTTGGCAGGCGGTCTACTGACAACAAAACAACACCGCATGCCAACTTTCAACCCATTCCGAGAACATTTTCCGGCCACTTACAAAATAATATTTCGGACATGCCGCGGGCGCGTGCAAGTGTGGTTGGGCTCAGAACGGACAACGGAAGGAACGAGGAGACAGGGACGGATGCAAGTTTTGAAAACATGATGATGCAATGCACATGATGACATGATGAAATGCAACACATAAGCAAATGACATGGCAACGACAGCGAATAACTGGACGACACCTGGCACAACGGTCTCGGGGCGTTACAGGCGGCCTGGGAGCGATGCCGCCCCTCCCCTTCATGCTTTCTCCCGTGGCGGCGGCTTGGGAGCGCCACCGCCCCTCCCCTCCCATCCTTCTTCCATGGTGGCGGCTGGCAGCGATGCCACCCCTCCGATCCCGGCCTTCTTCCGCGGCGACGGCCAAGCAGCGATGCTGCCTGTCGCCTCTCGGCCTTCTTCCGTGGCAGCACCCGAGCAACACCTCCCCCGCTAGTATATCGGCCTTCTTCCGATGCAGCAGCTCGGTAGCGCCGCCACCGAGCTCCTCCGGGCCTTCAATTAGCTGCACTTCATTAGATGTGGATTGGTGCTGCCTCGACATCAAACCAATTCCAGCAAGGAGGACTGTGCCCAAGGTTCCTTCATCCACGTCAGCTTCTTTGAATAAGTCTACGACGACCTTTAGAACAAATCCTCCGTCACCACTCACCTTGAGCAACTTCTGAAGGGAAAGTGGACTGCACGGGTGAATGCAAAAGTTCTGCAAATGGACGAGAGGGGAACTTCTTCATGCAAATGCAAGAAAGCACTGCAACACGAGGTAAGCAGTACACTCCCTCAACTATCTCAGTTTACTTATTCCAGACAAAGCAGTACACGCAGTCCAGTACGCCTCCAAAAACGATGCAGTGCGGTTGCTTCAGTTCATCGTGGCGAAAAATGCAGTGCACTTGCTCGGTTATGCAGTACGCTTGTATAGGTTCATTATGGATAACGATGCAGTGTGGTTGCTTCAGTTCACCTTGTGGGGCGATGCAGTCAGCGTGAAATACTTCGCAGTACCATTTCGAACACATTGCAGTTCGCATGATTCAGTTCATTTAACCTGACAATGCAGCTCGGTCATTTTGTGCAGGAAATGATGTTCAGCAGATACAAAATGCCATGCATAATTGACAACACTAAGAAAAACAACTTTCAAAAGAGTAAAGCTTCTTCTGAAAGAGATACTGGCTGGGTTACCTCTGAGATTCCTCGAGGATTCTTCATGACAACAAACAGGGTGCACTACTCTCTGGAAGAGGATTTTTTCCAGGAAGAAGAGGTAGTCGAACATGACGATGATGTCACATTCACGTGGGAGGGCACTCACCAACAGGATGATGAAGATGATGACGATGAAGATGAGCCAATAACAATTCTCAACCCAGACTATAAGCACGAGTTCACTACATTTGGACAACATGTTCGAACAGACAATGATGATGCAGTTGAACATGATGTTGCAGCAGATGATGATTATGACTATGATGATGTGCCGCCACTCCAAAATTTTCAAACCAATCCACTTAGACATCATCACAACACTGGATTACCACCACGTCCACCTGTTGCACCCCAAAACAGAGCTCAGCGTCCACCTACTGCACCGAAAAACAGAGCTCCAAGTAGACCTACTGCATCAACTTCAACACTACAACCACCGATGGTGCCTCGGTCAGAAGTCAACGGCGGGTACAAACCCTCCTCACTATTGCCGCCGCGAGATCCTCAACTACATAGATCTTCTATAACTCCGCCATGTCTAATACAACCCGGCGAGCTGCAAACACCATCGGGTGTACGACTCTACACACATGTAAGTATATGTCCTGAAAAAATAATAATATTTGCAGTCCATTCAGATAACATTGTAGTGCACACTAATATTTCTTGTGAGGTTTGACCTAACATCTAATACAGTCAATTCTTCTGAAAACTTAGGAACATTGCAATGCTTTATTAAACTCATATGCACTCCTCGTATTTAAAAACAGAACAAAACAATTTATATCATAGAGCATTGCACTCAAATGCAGGATAAAAACATGCCGTTGAACCTCATACCTGCTGCTGGAATGAAGTTCACCACATACGGAAAGGCATGGGACTTTTACAACAATTATGGAAGATATGCAGGGTTTGGCATACGCAAGAGGTCAAAACACATGACAAATGCCTACATTGTCTGCTCAGAAGGGACGCATAAGTAGACTGTGTCAGATTATCACCGGAAATGTCAGAAGACATCAAAAAGGATTGGCTGCAAGGCAAGATTAGAGTCAAAAAAGGAAGGATGGAAAATTTGTGATAAGAATGGTTGAAGTCAACCACAATCACAAGATGCTGGAAAGCCCCGGGATGCTTTTGCAGATGCGATCGCACAAAAAAGATGATCCTTTGATAGACCGGTTAGTGAAAGACATGCAACTACACAACCACACACATGCTCAGATGATGTCAACGCTGTCGCGTATGTCCAGTGGTCTGTAGTACATGGGACATACTAGCCGCGACTGGGTAAACAAGTAAGCACATCACATAGCATATCACTTAAGCATTCTGTCGGTAATTATTTCCTGTTTGATAAGATGAGTTTGCATTGCGTTTGAAAATGCAGGAAACAAAAGTTTGCCAGAGAAGAGTCCCAAGATGACGTCAAGAAACTTCTGGATTTCTTCGAGAAGATGCAGAAGATAAACCTAGAGTTCTTGTATGATTATGATGCTGATGCAGATAACTATGTGATGAGGACATCAATACCATTGTTACACCCACAACCCCTACTGCTATACATACTAAGCCAATTACGAGAGCTCGCGCACGCCAACTAAATTATCTGGTACTTTTGTTTCTTGGTAATGATTATAATGTTCATGAGAATATGATGCTGCCTAAATTGGATACATTTGTTTTGCTTACAAATGAAGGGCCTGGCATGGATAAGAGGGATGAACACTGGAGCAAGACAAAGCATGGAGATGATGGCATGCGCAAGGGGATCAAGAACGGAGTTACAAGTGATGATTTCAGGACTTTGAAGCCACCATAAGGAGTGCATGAAGCCTTGGACGAAATATACAAGATGCCACTTCATAAATTTCGTCCAGAGGCTATTCTAGGTGCCGCGTCACCTTATTTTTGGGCCAGGCCCATGTAATTTTGAAATACACGATTATAGGCTGTTTTTAGGGTCCGTATGTGTGGGGAAACAAGAGTTGGGGTTGGTTTCGGACCCCTCTTCCAAGGGCCACAAAATTCCCCCCTCTCTCCTCCATATATACAGCCCCTAGGGCATCGTTTAGACTTTGGGTTTTGTTTAGATTAAAGTTCACCATAGCTGCAACTTCGCGTACTTCGTTTGGGTTCAACGACCAGACAAAGGCGTCACAGAACCCCACCTTTGATCAATAAAGCTTTCCTCTTATATTCGTAATATCCATATTGAAAATCTTAGTTTCTTGCTTGTTCTTCATTTTCCTGCAGGAAACAGACCTTCGTGGTCAGGTTGATTGTGCTCCAGCGTGGTCAATAATCTCTCAGAGTTGGTTTAGCGATTGCTAAGGCGCGACATCCTCACATGTTGATAGTCGGAACGTCAAAGTCGACTTCCTCCAAAACAATAGCCACCATCTCATCGAAAGACGGGACACCTTTGCCTCTATCAAGAGATAACCGTGTAAGAAACGTCTTTTGGGCCAACGCAAGCTGCAAAGGATCGTATGAAGATTTTGGAGACTGCGTTACTGTAACACCAACAATGCGGCTATATCTCCCACGTGTCGAGGTATGACTTAGAGGCATAGCCGCATGGTAGTTTTGTCGCAAGAGGGGTAATCTTCACACAATCCCATGTACTAAATAGAAAGGGATAAAGAGTTGGCTTACAATCTCCACTTCACACAATACATAAATAATCCATACATCATCTAAAGTACAATCAAAGGTCTGACTACGGAATCAAAATAAAGGAAGACAACCCCAAATGCTAGATCCCCGATCGTCCCAACTGGGCTCCACTACTGATCATCAGGAAATGAAACGTAGTAACGACCCAGATCCTCGTCGAACTCCCACTTGAGTTTGGTAGCAGCACCCGCACTGGTATCCTCGGCACCTGCAACTGTTTGGAAGTATCTGTGAGTCACGAGGACTCAGCAATCTCACACCTACGAGATCAAGACTATTTAAGCTTATGGGTAGGAGAAGGTAGTGAGGTGGAGCTGTAGCAAGCACTAAGCATATATGGTGGCTAACACACGCAAAGTAGAGCTAGAAGAGAAGCAAAGCACGGTCGAGAAGCTAGAAGTGATGAAGAAGTGATCCTGAAACTACTTACGTTCAAGCATAACACAAGACCGAGTTCACTTCTCGGACTCCGCCGAAAAGATACCATCACGGCTACACACGCGGTTGATTCATTTTAATTAAGTTAAATGGAAAGCTCTCTACAATCGGATATTAACAAATTCCCATCTGCCACATAACCGCGGGCACGGCTCTCGAAAGTTTATACCCTGCAGGGGTGTTCCAACTTAGCCCATCACAAGCTCTCACGGTCAACGAAGGATATTCCTTCTCCCGGGAAGACCCGATCAGTGTTGGAATCCCGGTTACAAGACATTTCGATAATGGTAAAACAAGACCAGCAAAACCGCCCGACTGTGCCGACAAATCCTGATAGGAGCTGCACATACCTCGTTCTCAGGGCACACCGGATGAGCAATCCATACAAATAAAACCAGCCCTCAAGTTTCCCTGAGGTGGCGCTGCAAGGGGCTCTAGTTTGGACCAGCACTCAGAGGAGCACTGGCCCGGGGGGTTAAAATAAAGATGACCCTGGGGCTTGCAAAAACCCAAGGGAAAAGGCTTAGGTGGAAAATGTTAAAACCAAGGTTGGGCCTTGCTAGAGGAGTTTTATTCAAAGCGAACAGTCAAGGGGTTCCCATAACACCCAACCGTGTAAGGAACGCAAAATCAAGGAACATAACACCGGTATGACGGAAACTAGGGCGGCAAGAGTGAAACAAAACACTTGGCAAAACGCCGAGCCTTCCACTCTTTACCAAGTATATAGATGCATGAAATTAAATACGAGATATTTTGATATCCCAACATATCCATGTTCCAACATGGAACAAACTTCAACTTCTCCTGCAACTAGCAACGCTATAAGAGGGGCTGAGCAAAAGCGGTAACATAGACAAACAATGGTTTGCTAGGAAGGTGGGTTAGAGGTTGGACATGGCAATATGGGAGGCATGATATAACAAGTGGTAGGTAGCGCGGCATAGCGATCGAACGAACAACTAGGAAAGCAAAGATAGAAGTGATTTCGAGGGTATGGTCATCTTGCCTGCAAAGTTCTCAGAGTTGTCGAAAGCTTGATCCTCGTTAGCGTACTCAACATGTTCCTCGGTCACGTACTCGTATCCCGGCTCCACCCAAGGCAAGAACACAAGAAATGGAACAACAATCAATCACGGTGCAATGCACAAGCAACATGATGCAATACATGGCATGATATGCAAAACATGATATGCAATGCATATGCGTGCTCTGGAAAGGAAATAAAGATCAAGGCATCAACTTGGCAAACCAAGTATGCCGCTGGAAAGATGAGATGATTTCGGTTGAAATCGATATGAAGATGACCGGAAACGGATGCACGGTTTGCAAATGGCAAGCATCACAAGAATGACGCAAATCTGCGATTAACAGCATCATGCCACTTAGAATGCAACAAAAAACTAAGCTACTGCACTCCAACATAACGACAAAGCATATGGCAGTGATGTCCAAGAGATGCTTGACAAAACATGAACACTGAGCTACGGCTAGATCACACAAGAACAGGTTAAAAAAAGCATGGTAAAAGTGCAAAAGATATCAGCTTCACAGACTTGGTGAAAATACTAACATGTCAAAAACAACATCAGGAAGCACTGTTTAGAGCAATCAAACAACATGCTAAAGGAACATATCATAGCAAACAAAGGCATGGCATGATTCTACTAAATGCATAGAACAAAAGTCCCTTACTGGAGATGAGCCAAAAAGGCACATAAGATATGATGACACCCATGTAAACATAGCAAGTTTTATTAACAGTTTCAGACTTTGCAGAAAAACAGAGTATGGCATAAACAGATTCATGATAGCAACTTTGCGAGCTCATGCCACTTACCACAAACACTACATGACAACATAAGCATACCAATACCAAGATGACATGTTCATGAAGCTAAGCATGGCAAGAGCAAGTTAATAGGATGCATGGATCACTAGCAACAACCATGGTAATATTGACTAACATGTTAACATTCTGCCAGGAACATTTTATAGCAAAAGTAGAGCACGAAAAAGACATGCTAGAGCACTCCATAATTGCAACCAGGGGTATGAATGGATATCTCATAACCACATGTTCAAAACATCCTTAATGAAGTTATCTCAAAATAAGCATGGATCTCAATGTAGCATCAAGTTTACATGGCATCAAAATAACAACAGGAAAAGGACTTTGCAAAATCCTAAGTCACTGAAAACAGCAACATCACGAAGCCCAGTTTGCATGCTTGTGCTAGTAACCACATAGATCACAAAACTACAAGGCTGGCACCTCTGTAAAGATGGCATGTTTTAGTTCAATACACATGTAGACCTCATGCTCATATGATGCACACATCAAATGCAACAAAAATGAAAAATCATCATGATCTGATAAGTACCAGCAGTTAACATTTTATAGCACTCTTGAAACAATGAAAATGGCATCATAACATACAGTAACATGCATGGAAATACTTCTAACATGAAGAGCTCAACGAGGTGAACATTTCAATATATCATATGCACCATTTGGAGCCACGGTCCCGGAGATAAGACATGATGAAGTAGGCACAAAAATACTAGAATTCCTGGGACTTGGTGAAAATCTCACCCTCTGGAAAAGTCAACGGGATGGAGCGGTACAGGATGGGGACTATGCAGTTTGGATCGGCTCCTGGTGGATCTCGTCCACCCGTACCGGATCTGGTCGGTGTTGACTCCGGCGAGGACGTGGTGGAGATCCGGCTGAGGGGTGGCTCACCAGCATGAGGAGGTAGGGCGACGGATGGCGGTGGTGGCGCGGTGGAGCGGTGGTGCGAGGGAGCGGCGAAGCGGAGCCGAGGCGGAGGAGGCAAAGAGGCGGACCGACGACGCAGTTGGCGGCGGCGGCCAGCGAAGGCGGCGACGGAGGCGCGCGAGCAGGGTGGCGGTGGCGAACGGGCGTGGGCGGCGGAGGCGACTCGAGGCGAGCGGCGGCTCGCGGGGCTCGTCGGGCCCGGTCGCGCCCGGGGCGGGCCAGCCTCGGGCCCCGGCAGGCTGCGACGGATCGGTAGGAGAGAGAGAGAGCACGGGAGGCCACGTGGCATGCTCCAGTTGGCTACGGGCGGCGGCGGTGGACGGTGTCCAGCGAGGTCGGACACGTCCGGCGCGGAGAGGGTAGAAAATCTAGGGTTTGGACCCGTGGTTTTGGAGGGGGTGCACATATTTATAGGTAGATGAAGGTAGGAATGTCCAAATGAGGTGTGTTTTTCGCCCACACGATCGTGATCCGACAGCGGAGAACATGGAGATGGTTTAGATGGGTTATTGGGCTGTTTTGGAGGGGTGTTGGGCTGCAATCCAAAGAGGCTTTTGCGGTTACCCGGTTAACTGTTGGGGCATCAAACGACCTCCAAATGGAACAAAATTTGACAGGCGGTCTATTGGTGATGTACCAAGGCCACTTGTCAAATCTCATCCCATTCCGAGAACGTTTTACTGCCGCTCACAAAACAAGACAAGAGGGGTGCGCCGGTGCATGTGGGAGTGTCGGATTACGAAACGGACAATGGGGAAAGTGCTCAGATGCATGAGACGAACATGGATGCAAATGCGATGCACATGATGACATGATATGAAATGCATGCCATGAACAAAATGCAAAATGAAGACAAAACCAAACCACGAAGAACTTCAAGCCGAAAATGGCAAGAGTGTCACATCCCTACATTTACCTTGACCTAGACTAGCTAGTCATGTGTGCATCATGTTTAAATTTCAATGAATTTCAATTGGGGACTGTTGAAACCCTAGCACAGATGAATCCAACTAGGTTCAAATAAAAAAATCATTTTCAATGAACCCAAAATTCATTTGGAAAAGTTCATCATTTTTGAATTGGTCTAGAACCTCTGCCAAAAATGGTGCACATTTTCCTAGGTCACTTTTGATTTTTGAATGAATTCATAAAGTATTTGAATTTGGGCATTTAATTGCTATAAATAATTATAATGCCCAAATAATTCTGAAAGTGGTTGAGGGCTATTGGAAATATTTTCAAAAGTGCCCACAATTATTTTCAGGGTTTTTGAAAATGCCTTAGCATTTTATTTAAGCCAAAACAATTATAGAAAAATAGAAAACAGTAATTAAAATATAAAATAGAGAGATAGAGGAAACTACCTGGGCCGCTTACCTGTCCAGCCTGTTGGCCCAGCCCACTGCTGTAGTGGCCCAGCCCAGCACCGCCTCCTTCAACCTCGTGCCAGAAGGCACGAGGGTGTGTGCCCGCGGTGGGCCAACATGCGCATGGCCACCGACGGCCACCTCCTTCTCGCCGCTTCACCCTGGCCCTCCCTGGCGCTTCCACACACTCCCCTCGACCCTCTGAACTTTTCCCCTCCTCGCAGCTCTCTCCCTTCCCCTCTCTGCTCTCTTCCTGAACAGAGTCGCCGCCACCGTCGCCGTTCGCCACTGCCCCCGACCTCCCAACGCCCAGCCAGCTATGCCAAGAGCCCCGCCTCGACCCCCGCATCCTCTGCACCAAGACAGGCGTCGTCAGGAGCTCTGTGACGACGACCCCGAGCTCTTCTTCCTCCCTTGGACGCTGAGATCGCCGGCGACCTCCTGCCATCACCAGCCCTTCCCCGAGCTCTCCAAGGCCACCACTGCACTCGCCGTGAGCTCCTCTTCCTTCTCCCCCTAGCCACGTCGCTAGAGCTGCCCCCTAACCCAGTTGGCCATCACGACCGAGAGCTCGGCTCCGCCGACCATGCCGCCGTCGTGGCCACAGACGCGAAAGCTCGAAACCGAGCGCGTCACGGTGCTCAGCACATCACAAGGAGGCCGTAGCACCCAGCCGTTCGCCCCGCCGTGCCCCACAGCACCATTTCCAACCTTGCCCGAACTCCGGCCGCCGCGGGAGTGGACGCCAAAATTGTTCCAGGCCACCTCCAGCGAAACCGATGGCACTAGTCGATGCGGCCGAGCCTCCTCGGTACGTAGATGGCTTCCGCCTTGGTTTGGTCACCGGAGGTGCAATCCCGCAGCTCTCCGCCGCGTTTGGCCTCGCCGGCGTCACATCGCCGGTGGGTTTGACCCCACTGACCGGGGTTGACCACAGTTTGACCCCCCTGGGTCACTGACATGTGGGCCCATGCCCCAATGACACTTTTAGTTAGGATTAAATTAGCACTAACAGTCTTTGTTAATTAGCCTAGTCACTGACCAGTGGGTCCCAGCGTCAGGTTTGACCTGGGCTGACGCTGTTGACCCGATGACGTCATTCTGACGTCAAGCTGACACAGTAATGCTTTTCTGGATTTTAAATAAATCTATTTTATTTATTTATTTATTTTCAGAAAATGTCCAAAATTTCAAAAATTCATAGAAAATAATCTATAACTCAGATTGAAATAAGTTATATATGAAAGATGATCAGAAAAATCCAACCTTTCCATCTGTACTGGTTTCATGCATGTTAGAACAACCTAACCTTGCTGTTTTAGTTGCATTATCCCAACACACAGCATATTGACATGTCATGATCATGCATCATATTGTGCATTGCATTGATTGTATTTTTTCTCTATTGCCGGTATTTGTCCCATCTCGATAGACGTGCTTCCGTCGATGAGTTCGATGACACCGATGAAGAGCTATCATATCTTCAGAAGTGCCAGGAAAGCAAAACCCCCTTATTCATTCCGATACAATCCCACTCTCTCGCTCCTGCTCTCTTTTACTGCATTAGGACAACACCGATTCAACTGTTACATGCTGCAGTAGTTGAACCCCTTTCCTCTGCATGACCTGTCATTGCCACAGTAAATAGATGAAACCCACTAGCATGAGTAGGAGTTGTTTGAGCCCTAATGTGCCTACTCATTCATGCTTGTTTGTCATGCCTGCTACTGCTTAGAGTTGAGTCAGGTCCGATTCATCGGGGATGAATTGGAATGTGGTGAACATGTCCTACTGCTGAGAGCTAAGTGTGTGAACACGATTTGGTAAAGGTAGCTGTGAGAGGCCATGTAGGAGCACATGGTGGGTCGTCTCATTGCACCCATCCTCAGGAACTGATTTCTGTGCTTGTGATCCATGAACAGTTACTACCATGCATTGGAATGGTTAAGTGCCCCTCTCGACTTATTAATCCACCTGATCTCTATCTAGGAGTTGCAACTAGTTTCTGGTGTTTGTAGGTAGTGTTAGTAGTCTACCAAGTGGCACCCGGTACAGGTGGGCTTGGGACAGACTAGGCACAATGGTCTGGTGTACCAAGTGGCACCCGGATGGTGGGCTTGGGAACCCTGTACACTTCATTTGGGGCCGTGAGCGACACCCCGGCTGGATCTCCTTGCGGATGGAACCCGAATAGGCGATAAACCTGGACGAGAGACTTGTGTGATTAGTCAGGTCGTGGTCGACTCCCTCACCAGGCTTCCGCTTGAAGGTTGCCGAGATACACGACATGTACATGGTGGTAAGTGGCGAGAGCGTGTGTGAAGAAGTACACCCCTGCAGGGTTATCATTATCTATTCGAATAGCCGGATTCCTCGGATATGGAAACTTGGACCCCTTGCATAGTTCATAGATAAGTGAAAGTGGATACTCTAAATTGCACAAGAAAAGCGTGAGTGCTATGGATGGCATCCTCGTAGGGAGACGGGAGCAGATCCATAGCGGTGTATTGGTATGGTGAATTTGTGGACTCGTGTGCGCCACCTCAAAGAGTTATTTGCAATCGTAGTTCAGGATAGCCACCGGGTCAAAGCTGGCTTGCTGCAGTTAAACTCCACCATCCCTTTCTTGGCATTGATGCATATGTAGCTAGTTCTAATGTAAGTCTTGCTGGGTACATTTGTACTCACGTTTGCCTATTTTATATTTTGTAGAGAGACATCAGTCTCGCTAGTAGTTCCGTGTGGACTACGATGTTTAGCGTGTTACCTCAGCTACGATCTTGTGCCCTCGGCAGGATCTGGTAGATAGTCAGGCTTCTCGGCCTTTTTCGTTTGTAGAAGTTTGTACTCAGACATGTTAAGCTTTCGCATGTGCTTTGACTTGTATGCTCTGAATGTTGGGTCATGAGACCCATGTTTGTAATATCTGGCTCTTCGGAGCCTAATGAATAAATACTTTGAGTCGTAGAGTTTTGCTGTGATGCCATGTTGTATTTGCACATATCGAGCATACTGTGTGTATGTTATTGAAATGCTTGGTATGTGTGGGATCCGACAATCTAGTTGTTTATCCTTGGTAGCCTCTGTTATGGGGAAATGTAGTCTGGTGTTTCCACTGGGCCTTGGTTGCCTGCTACAGCCCGGTTTACCAGAGTCCTGCTAGCCCAGCACTACTGCTCCGGAACACTTGACTGACCGGCATGTCATTCACTTCGTTCCTGTGTCTGTCCCTTCGGGGAAATGTCACGTGGTGACATCCGGAGTCCTGCCTATCCTGCTAGAGCCCGGCTCACTGGAGTCCTGTTAGCCCAATGCTACAGCCCGGATTTGCACGCTGCTGACCGACATGCTTGATGTTGATTCATGTATGCCTGTCCCCGTAAGTTAGTGCCACTTTGTGTTCACGACTAGTCATGTCGGCCCGGGTTCTCTGTCATATGGATGCTAGCGACACTATCATATACGTGAGCCGAAAGGCGCAAATTGTCCTGGGCCGTGGTAAGGAGACACCCGTGGGAATACCGTGCGTGAGGCCGCAAAGTGATATGAGGTGTTGCCGGCTAGATCGATGTGACTTGGAATCAGGGTCCTGACAGCTTTGGTATCAGAGCCTGACTGCCTGTAGGATTACCAAGCCAAGCTGGTCGAAGTCGTGTCTAGAAATGCTTTAGTTATATAAGGGAATTGATTGTGGATGGGAACGTAAGGATCTTTTTACTCCTTATCCTCATGACCTTCTGATCTGAGTCATGTTATCTTTTCTACGGGGTTAAGAACTAGGCTTCTCTTCTATCTCTCATGATGACGTGTTACTAAACCGTAGTTGCCTAGGATTGTTGAGTTCAAGCCTCAGTTCAGTTCCTACTACTTCCATATGTTCATAGCTGGCCTCAAAACCTTGATATTGTGATGTTGAGTGGTTATGCTACCATTTTTGCAGGTTGTCTCAAATCATTTTGAGCATTTACAGTCGTTATGCTGTCCGAGTCATCCCAGGTTTCTAAATAGTCTCATGCACTTGCAAATCTTTTCTCCATGTTCCGTTGTATTTTTGGGCCAGATTAAGCACACTAATCGGTGTGTTGAGGTACTCCGTTGCCTTGACGTGTATGTTGGAGTTAGTATCATGACCCTAGGTGTCCTCGAGAATTTAGCAATGCTTTCGTATCCCCAGTGTGATGATTCTGGCCATCATTCTTGAAAGCATCCCGTGATGCCATTTAGTAGTAGGTATTCTACTTCTGTGTTCTTGACCCAAGAATCACTCTGTTCACTTCGTGTTGATATTGTTGCTAGTTCCTTTAGGATATTAGTAACCTTTGCGATAGTCCTCGAGGTCCGTGGTATTTCCTTCTTCCAAATACCATGAACCATTAAGGCAGAAGTTCTTTGAATCAAAAGATCACCATTAGAGTACTCCTGAGGAGTTCTCCATTCATAATTGTGATTCTGCCAGTTCTACCTTTCTGCATGGGTTATCCGGAAGAAATATGTTGAACTTGTTCGACATACTAATCTATGCATCCATAACTCAGAAAATCAAATGTTCCTTGAGTTGTCCCTCATTAGTTGTTTTCTGACCTCCGACTATCAATTTGTAGTCAGGGGTAGTCGTTCTTTCGTGTTATCGATGTTGTCACACCCTAGCTAGTTCAAGCATTAGAATGTGCATCATGTTAAATTCCTCTTAAATTTGAATTGGGGAAGACAGAACCCCCAACACACCCCCCTTGGAAACAACTAGGGTTTACTAAAAATATTTTCAATGAACCTGAAATGCCCTTCTAAAAAGTTCACCCTCTTTGTCTTAGGTTAGAACCTCTGGCAAAATTGGTGCACAATTTTCTAGGTCAACAGAAGGTCATTGAATTAAATCATAAGTATTTGAATTTGGGCATTTAAATGCTATAAAATAATCTAAATGCTCAAATAATTCTGGGAATAAATGTTTCCTGTTGGAAATAATCTAAACAGAGGCCAAATTTATTTTCAGGATTTTTGGAAATGTTTTAGTATTTTATTTAAAGCTAAACAGTTGCAGTTAAATAGAAAACAGAAACTAAATAAAAAAAAGAGAAGAAAGAAGCCCACCTGGGCCTTACCTGTGCTGGCCCAGCCACCTGGCTCGGCCCAGCCTGCTGGCGCTGCCAGTCGTCATCCTCCTCGCGCCAGAAGGACGCGGAACGCGTGGCCGGCGCCCGCGGCCACACGCCGGCCACCTCCTGCTTCCGCCGACGCCCGGGAGACGCCCTGAAGTGCCACGCGACCCCCCACGTCTCCCTCTCGCACTCGCTCACTCTCCCCCTTGTCTCCCTCTCTCTCCCCCGCGACGGCCGAGTGCGTACCTCGCCGCCGATCGCCGTAGTTGCCACCACAGACACCCCTCGCCCCTCCGACGAGCCCATTAGCTCTGCCTCGACTCCCTCGTCCTCCCCACCGAGCCACGCATCACCGGAGGCCCTGCATCGCCGCCTTCGCCCTCGTCTTCAACCTCGGGCACCCGAGCCATCTCCGGTCGAATTCGCCGCTGCCAGGACCTCCCCGGGCCCGTTGACCCCCTCTCCGACTCCGCTGTGAGCTCCTCTTCCTTTCCCCCTAGTTCTCGTGCTCGATTACGCCTCGTAGCCACCGCCCCCTCCGAGCCCGAGCGATCCTCGCCACCGGCCATGCCGCCGTCATGGCAACGACCATGCAAGCACGCATTCGAGCGCCTCACCGTGCTCAGCGCAGCACCAGGGACCCGTAGCCACCACCAGTTCTTCCTCCCATGCACCGTAGCCTCAAAACCGACCTCGCCCGAACTCCGGCCGCCGCCACGAGCTCGATTCCGGCGAGCTCGCTCCACCCCAGCTCCTCCCACTTGCCCCACTAGATGCGCACGAGCCCCAGCTACGCCTAGCATGTCTTCGCCGTCGATTTGGTCACCGGAGGACCAAATCCGAAGCCCTCCGCCGTCTCGGGCCTCGCCGGCGTCGAGCCGCCGGCGAGTTGACCCAGTTTGACCCCTGGGTGGGCCCAGGAAGACCCCCCCTGAGTCTATGACAGGTGGGGCCGGTCTGCTAACTAAATTAGGATTAGTCTTAATTAATTTTAATTCAATCAGTCACTGACATGTGGGCCCAGGCCCCACTGACAACTAATTAGTGTTAATCTAATTTTGCTAATTAGCTGAGAGGCTGACAGAAGGGGCCCACCAGTCAGGTTTGACCTGGGCTGGCGCCTTTGACCTGCTGACGTCACCCTGACGCAATGCTGACGCAGTAATTGATTTTCTGGATTTATTCTTATTCAGGAAATTCCAGAAAATAGTTCAAACTTCAAAAATTCATAGAAATTCAACCATAGCTCCAAATGAGATAAATTATATATGAAAAATTATCAGAAAAATTCAATCTATCCAACTGTAATGGTTTCATGCATGACAAAACAAGTTACCTTGCTGTTTAGGCAGAATAAGGAAAAGCACTATTAAGGCCATGTTTAATGAGCTAATATTTGAATCTTTGATTCAAATGAGTTCATTCCTTTCTAATATAACTTGCATTAGGCCAAGACACATTCATATTGCCATGTCATAGCATGCATCATATTGTTGCATATCGTCATGTGTTGATTGTATTACGATGTGTTCTTCGTGGTAGGTTCTGCCTCCGAGGATATCCACGAGTATCCAACTGAAGGGCAGTATCCCACTACCACTCCATCAGGCAAGCAACCATTGATCATTCCGATACAAACCCATGTTCTCGCTTCTGCTCTTGTTTACAGCATTAAGACAACGCGATTCAAACTGCTGTGTGCTACGGTAGTTGAAACCTTATCCTCTGCATGACCTGTCATTGCCACAGTAACTAGATGAAACCCACTAGCATGTGTAGGAGTTGATTGAGCCATGTATGTGATTCTTACCTTGCTATGCCTGCTATGCTTAGAGTTGTGTCAGGTCTGGTTCATCTGGGAGATGGGCTAGAGTGAAATGCTTATGCCGGTAATGTGAGGGATGCGTTGAACATGTCTTGGTAAAGGTATCGATGAGAGGCCATGTAGGAGTACATGGTGGGTTGTTTCATTGAGGCCGTCCCTAAGCACTGAGATCTGTATGCGTGATTTAAGATTCAGCTACTACCACACATTGGGCCCTGAAATATGACCCCGCTCGACTTACTGACCCCTCTCGCCTCTGTCCAGGAGTTGCAACTAGTTTCTGGTGTTTGTAGGACACGTGTTGGCGGCCGTGCGTAGCGCTGACCCTAGGGGTGGGCTATGTTGCGGTAGATACACCGTGGCACGGTGTACCGAGTCACCCGTTTGGTGTCGCGGGAACCCTGTTCACATCGTTTGGGGCCGTTGAGGACACCCCGGCCGGATTTCCTTGCGGATGGAACCTGAATAGGCGATAAACCTGGACTAGAGACTTGTGAGGTTAGTCAGGTCGTGGTCTACACCCACGTCGGTTTTCGCTTGAAGTCTGCCGAGCACATGTCGTGTGCAGACGCTAAGTGGTGGAAACATGTGTGACGAAGTACACCCCTGCAGGGTATAAAACTATTCGAATAGCCGCGTCCGCGGTAAAGGACTACTTGGTTGCATATACAGTTCATAGACAAGTTAGTGGTACTACTAAAAGACTCAAGATAAAGTGTGAGTACCGAGGATGGCCCTCTCGTAGGATGACGAAGGAGGATCCCCGGTGGAGTATTGTGTTGGTGAGTAGTGGACTCGTGTGCGAAAACTATTTTACTGGTGAAGTTCCATAGGATAGCTTAGCCAAGAGTCAAAGCTGGCTTGCTGCATCAACCCCACCGCCTTCTTGAGAATAAGCATGTATAGTAGGTTCTGATGTAAGACTTGCTGAGTACCTTTGTACTCATGTTTTGCTTATTTATTGTTTTCAGACGACAACACTGCCCCCTCCGATGGGTTCTATGTAGACCTTGACGTCGACGAGTGACTAGCCACCCAGGTGGTGACCCTGGCCATGGAGGGCCTATGTAGATAGACAGGCTTCGAGATGCCTTCTTTCTTTCTAGAGTCTGTACCCAGACTAGTGGCTTCCGCATGTGCTTGTATGTTTGTATGACTTGAGTGTCGGGTCATGTGACCCCTATCTGTATGAACATGTTATGTATGGCTCTCTGGAGCCTTTAAATAAAGTACTTGAGTTGTAGAGTTTTGTTGTGATGCCATGTTGTATGTACTCATATCAGGCATATTGTGTGTATGATTGAAATGCTTGGTATGAGTGGGATCCGACAATCTAGTTGTTTATCCTTGACAGCCTTTCTTATGGGGAAATGTAGTCTAGTGTTCCTCGAGCCATAGCAGTCCGCTACAGCCCGGTTCACCGGAGTCCTGCTAGCCCAGCACTACTGCTCAGGACACTTGACTGGCCGGCATGTGTTTCACTTCGTCCCTATGTCTGTCCCTTCGGGGAAATGTCACACGGTGACTTCCGGAGTCCTGCCTAGCCTGCTACAGCCCGGGGTTCCCCGAAGTCCTGTTAGCCCAGTGCTACTGCCCGGAATCACTCGTTGATGACCGACATGTTCGATGTGATTCATGTATGCCTGTCTCCATAGGTCTGTGCCGCTTTGGGTTCACGACTAGCCATGTCGGCCCGGGTTCTCTGTCATATGGATGCTAGCGACACTGTCATATAGGTGAGCCAAAAGGTGCAAATGGTCCCGGGTCATGGTAAGGCGTCACCCATGGGATACCGTGCGTGAGGCCGCAAAGTGATATGAGGTGTTACCGGCTAGATCGATGTGACTTGGAATCGGGGTCCTGACAGATGTCTATTATTCTTGTTGTCCGACAAGCCATTCTATTCCAGAATGAATAGGAGAAAACAAACTCCAGCACCTCATCCATTTCTTGGACTACTCAAAGTAGTTGTATTTCACAGATCAAAATGCCAATCCAGCCTTTGCTCTGTTCTACCTTGGAGTGTTACCATCTTTATGTTAGGTTTATGTTAGGAATTGCACAACCTCCTACGAACTCTTGATACAGTGATACTTCTCGCCATCATCGTTCATTCCTTGGTCCCTGTGTTATTGTAACCGGAATATCGACAAGTGAACCGTGATGTGTGAAATTGATACTCCTAGGAACATCGTTGCTTGGTAGTTAATGGACAATATGCTCATTCTTAGCGTGTTTGTTATTGAATCATCATTCTAAGATAGATTGTGCTGCCTAGTCCTTATTTCTTGGTGTACTCTTCGATCAAAGAGTTAGGATTGTGTCAGTCCCTTTCTTATTTGATCATATAGTCTTGCTCTGAAAAGCAAGATTGTTTTCGAGCTTAGTAACATATCGGTGGTTCATGATGTTCTGGATATCTTCTCGGAAGTATTACCAGGTTTTCACCTGACCGCTATGTTGAGTTCGTGATCATGTTGGTTTTCCTCCAAACCACCCATTCTCCAAGATTCTGTGTTGGATACCCCTGAGCTAGTTGGTTAAGCTAAACAACAACTTGGAGAGTTGGAAGATGAAAGCTTTTCTGACTTAGTTCATCACTAAGGGATATCCTTGTGTGTGTGTGTTGAAGAAAGATGATATCTCCATAGATTGGTACTCGTGATCAATTGTAGGATCTATTGACTTGTCAAAACTTTGACTTGAGTATGGGCTATTGTCAAGTCAAATCAAAACCAACGATGTTCATAATGTTTTCTTACTCGTGGTTGATCCCTCGAGCATACACCATTACATCTTTTGTCTGACCAATGCTATTACCGTGTTCACATGATGGTGGAAGTCCAGTGATATGGAAATTCAGATGAGTTGCTGTTGAGCCCATCAGCAGCATTTTGTCTCCCCCATGATTCATGTTGAACATCAGCCTAGTGTTGGAAACTTGTGTAAGCATTTCTTCGTGTCTCGTTCATGAAGCATATGCTTGGATGAAAGAAGTGACATTCTCCAAGTTCACGTGTTTTAGGTGTAAGTTGCCGCCATGGATTTTAGAAAGCTTTGTTTTGTTTCCCTTGGAATCATCCCAAATCAGTCATGCAGACATGTGAAATACTCTATGGTTTGGTAGATTAATTACATCCACTCCATATGTGTTCCTAGAACACCAAGTCACTGATTGATTTGTTCTAGGAGAAGGAGTTAAGTGCTAATCCATGGTAATGCACAAGACTTTGTTATTCGTGATGATGGTTCCCAACCAGAACTCGGTAGTGTTTTATTATAAGACTACCATGTGGTCATGCTTGTCTAGGACAGTGTGTTCACAGGTGTGTAGCAGAACCAGCTCATGTTTTGGAGCATGCTATCGTAGTTCATTTCCCGAGAATCTCGCAACGTCGTCTCGTCGGTTTGTGTTGCAACTTTCCATTCTTCTTTCCAGACCCGATGGGTCTGGATTATTCTGACACCAACCAGATCTGAATCTCAGGCAGATATGATGGTTGGAACATTTCCCAGGAACTATCATATTGGTTTCTCTGTAACCCGGTAAAGTGGATGTCGTGGCGGCACACTGAGCCGTAAGACCTATTATTGTAGTATCTTGATTGAGTAAGTTGGCCACCTCCCCATAAGGATTTCGTAGGATTTACTCCAGCAGTTATTCCTTATGGATTCCTGAGCTCCCGGAGTCCGACCTGTTACTTGATGTTCTAGATACCAAACCATTTCAATGAATGGGTTAGGCTAGCACATCAAGGAGAACATTAGAAGCGGAGTGCTAAATGTCTCTCGGTCGATCATCCAGATTTTGATCCCTTGGCCTCGCTAAGGTGAAATCTGACAAAGTGTTATCTTTCTTTGTATCCGCATCCTCCACCATTATTCATCATGGTAGTATGTTGTGTTGCCAGGATCCTTGACACGGATATTGTTAAAACTTGATGAATATGGAAATGCTCAAGTTCTTGAGAGCACGCGCAAGCACTAGGACATATCGTCGGCATTAATTGGGATCCGCTCTCAGTTTCTTCGATTATGCCATAACCTTTCAAACCGTGGAATCACTATGTATTGTTGAGTTTCTACCGAGTTACTAGAATCATTCCCATCATTTGCATTTTGTTCCCAGCTTGCACCGCCATTGTGCCATCCTTCCGAACTCCTTCAAACGATCGTTTGTGCATTTCCTTAGGCTTGTATAGAGAGTTTCAATGATCTCTGTATCAAAAGTAATTCTTTTTGCCACTTAAGGGAATAGCTCTACGAGTCACCTCCACTAAGGTGCCTCGTTATGGTATTATGGGCAACATAACTCCTCGCTACTTTGAAACCCCATCACCATCTAATTAAGCATGGAATTGTTGCCTACCTATTGAACCTTCGTCATCAGTTCCTTGCCATTCCCCCTGAGGTGTGTTTGTATCTCAGCTCAAGAGATGTTTCAACGTCTCACTCCATGAGTTGATCCTGAGTATTCGATCTTTGAGGAGATCGATTCCTGTAGAGTTTCTTTCTGCCATCATCGTGTTGGATGGAGATCTCGAAAGCAAAGATGTCAAGATCAAATTGAAGCAATGAATCAACATCTTCGAGAAGGACAGTTGGATCACGAAGATTGTGTTAGCTTTGTGTCACCTCTGTCTTCTTACCTCACGTCTTGAATCTCGGGACAAGATTCTTGTTTAGTAGGGGTGAGTTGTCACATCCCTACCTTTACCTTGACCTAGACTAGCTAGTCATGTGTGCATCATGTTTAAATTTCAATGAAGTTGAATTGGGGACTGTTGAAACCCTAGCACAGATGAATCCAACTAGGTTCAAATAAAAAAATCATTTTCAATGAACCCAAAATTCCTTTAGAAAAGTTCATCATTTTTGAATTGGTCTAGAACCTCTGCCAAAAATGGTGCACATTTTCCTAGGTCACTTTGGATTTTTGAATGAATTCATAAAGTATTTGAATTTGGGCATTTAATTGCTATAAATAATTAAAATGCCCAAATAATTCTCAAAGTGGTTGAGGGCTATTGGAAATATTTTCAAAAGTGCCCACAATTATTTTTAGGGTTTTTGAAAATGCCTTAGCATTTTATTTAAGTCAAAACAATTATGGAAAAATAGAAAACAGTAATAAAAATATAAAATAGAGAGAGAGGAAACTACCTGGGCCGCTTACCTGTCTAGCCTGTTGGCCTAGCCCATTGCTGTAGTGGCCCAGCCCAGCACCGCCTCCTTCAACCTCGTTCCAGAAGGCACGAGGGCGTGTGCCCGCGGTGCGCCAGCACGCGCACGGCCACTGACGGCCACCTCCTGCTTGCCGCTTCGCCCTGGCCCTCCCTGGCGCTGCCACGCACTCCCCTCGACCCTCTGAACTTTTCCCCTTCTCGCAGCTCTCTCCCCTCCCCTCTCTGCTATCTTCCCGAACAGAGCCGCCGCCACCGTCATCGTTCGCCGCTGCCCCTGACCTTCCCACGCCCATCCAGCTATGCCAAGAGCCCCGCCTTGACCCCCGCATCCTCTGCACCAAGAAAGGCGCCGCCAGGAGCTCTGTGACGACGACCCCGAGCTCTTCTTCCTCCCTCAGACGTAGAGATCACCGGCGACCTCCTGCCATCACCAGCCCTTCCCCGAGCTCTCCGAGGCCACCGTTGCACTCGCCGTGAGCTCCTCTTCCTTCTCTCCTAGCCACGTCGCTCGAGCTGCCCCCTAACCCCATTGGCCATCACGGACGAGAGATCGGCTCCGCCGGCCATGCCGCCATCGTGGCCATAGACGCGTAAGCTCGAAACTGAACGCGTCACCGTGCTCAACACATCACTAGGAGGCCGTAGCACCCAGCCGTTCGCCCCGCCGTGCCCCACAGCACCATTTCCAACCACGCCCGAACTCCGGCCGCCACGGGAGTGGATGCCGCCATTGTTCTAGGCCACCTCCGACGAAATCGATGGCACTAGTCGATGCGGCCAAGCCTCCTCATTACATAGATGGCCTCCGCCGTTGGTTTGGTCACTAGAGGTGCAATCCCGTAGCTCTCCGCCACGTTTGGCCTCGCCGGCGTCACATCGCCGGTGGGTTTCACCCCACTGACCAGGGTTGACCATAGTTTGACCTCCCCTGGGTCACTGACATGTGGGCCCAGGCCCCACTGACACTTTTAGTTAGGATTAAATTAGCACTAACAGTCTCTGTTAATTAGCCTAGTCACTGACCAGTGGGTCCCAGCGTTAGGTTTAACCTGGGCTGATGCTGTTGACCCGATGACGTCATTCGGACGTCAGGCTAACGCAGTAATGCTTTCTGGATTTTAAATAAATTTATTTGATTTTTTCTTCAGAAAATGTCCAAAATTTCAAAAATTCATAGAAAATAATCTATAACTCAGATTGAAATAAGTTATATATGAAAGATGATCAAAAAAATCCAACCTTTCCATCAGTACTGGTTTCATGCATGTTAGAGCAACCTAACCTTGCTGTTTAGATGAAACATGATAATGCACTTATATGAGTTCATGGTTTAGGCTTGTATTTGAATCTTTATTTCAAATAAGCTCAAACCACTCTGGTTTTAGTTGCATTAGCCAAACACACAGCATATTGACATGTCATGATCATGCATCATATTGTGCATTGCATTGATTGTATTTCTTCTCTGTTGCCGGTATTTGTCCCCTCTCAATAGACGTGCTTCCGACGATGAGTTCGATGACGCCGATGAAGAGCTATAATATCTTCAGAAGTGCCAGGCAAGCAAAACCCCCTTGTTCATTTCGATACAATCCCACTCTCTTGCTCCTGCTCTCTTTTACTGCATTAGGACAACACCGATTAAACTGTTACATGCTGCAGTAGTTGAACCCCTTTCCTCTGCATGACCTGTCATTGCCACAGTAAAATAGATGAAACCAACTAGCATGAGTAGGAGTTGTTTGAGCCCTGATGTGCCTACTCATTCATGCTTGTTTGTCATGCCTGCTACTACTTAGAGTTGAGTCAGGTCCGATTCATCGGGGATGAATTGGAATGTGGTGAACATGTCCTACTGTTGACAGTTAAGTGTGTGAACATGATTTGGTAAAGGTAGTGGTGAGAGGCCATGTAGGAGTACATGGTGGGTTGTCTCATTGCAGCCGTCCTCAGGAACTGAGTTCTGTGTTTGTCATCCATGAACAGTTACTACCACGCATTGGAATGCTTAAGTGCCCCTCTCGACTTATTAATCCACCTGATCTCTGTACAGGAGTTGCAACTAGTTTCTGGTGTTTGTAGGTAGTGTTAGTAGTCTACCAAGTGGCACCCGGTACAGGTGGGCTTGGGACAGACTAGGCACAGTGGCCCGGTGTACCAAGTGGCACCCGGATGGTGGGCTTGGGAACCCTGTACACATCGTTTGGGGCCGTGAGGGACACCCCTGCCGGATCTCCTTGCGGATGGAACCCGAATAGGCGATAAACCTAGACAAGAGACTTGTGTGATTAGTTAGGTCATGGCCGACTCCCTCACCAGGCTTCCGCTTGAAGGTTGCCGACATACACGACGTGTACATGGTGGTAAGTGGCGAGAGCGTATGTGAAGAAGTACACCCCTGCAGGGTTATCATTATCTATTCGAATAGCCGGATTCCTCGGATATGGAAACTTGGACACCTTGCATAGTTCATAGACAAGTGAAAGTGGATACTCTAAATTGCGCAAGATAAGCGTGAGTGCTATGGATGGCGTCCTCGTAGGGAGGCGGGAGCGGATCCATAGTGGTGTATTGGTATGGTGAATTTATGGACTTTTGTGCGCCACCTCAAAGAGTTATTTGCAGTCATAGTTCAGGATAGCCAACGGGTCAAAGCTGGCTTGCTGCAGTTAAACTTCACCACCCCTTCCTTGATACTGATGCATATGTAGCTAGTTTTGATGTAAGTCTTGCTGGGTACATTTGTACTGACGTTTGCCTATTTTATGTTTTGCAGAGAGACGTCAGTCTTGCTAGTAGTTTCGTGTGGACTTCGACATTTAGCTTGTTACCTCAGCTACGATCTTGTGCCCTCGGCAGGATCTGGTAGATAGTCAGGCTTTTCGGCCTTTTTCCTTTGTAGAAGTCTGTACTTAGACATGTTAAGCTTTCGCATGTTCTTTGACTTGTATGCTCTGAATGTTGGGTCATGAGACCCGTGTTTGTAATATCTGGCTCTTCGGAGCCTAATGAATAAATACTTTGAGTCGTAGAGTTTTGTTGTGATGCCATGTTGTATTTGCACATATCGAGCATATTGTGTGTATGTTATTGAAATGCTTGCTATGTGTGGGATCCGACAATCTAGTTGTTTATCCTTGGTAGCCTCTCTTATGGGGAAATGTAGTCTGGTGTTTCCACTGAGCCTTGGTAGTCTACTACTGCCCGGTTTACCGGAGTCCTGCTAGCCCAGCACTACTGCTCCGGAACACTTGACTGGCCGGCATGTGATTCACTTAGTTCCTGTGTCTCTCCCTTTGGGGAAATGTCATGCGGTGACATCCGGAGTCCTGCCTAGCCTGCTACAACCCGGTTCACCGGAGTCCTGTTAGCCCAGTGCTACAGCTCGGATTCGCACGCTGCTGACCGACATGCTTGATGTTGATTCATGTATGCATGTCCCCGTAAGTTAGTGCCACTTTGGGTTCATGACTAGTCATGTCGGCCCGGGTTCTCTGTCATATGGATGCTAGCGACACTATCATATACGTGAGGCGAAAGGTGCAAACGGTCCCAGGCCATGGTAAGGCGACACCCGTGGGAATACCGTGTGTGAGGCCGCAAAGTGATATGAGGTGTTACCGGCTAGATCAATGTGACTTGGAATCGGGGTCCTGACAAAGAGTCAGAGTCACAAATAAGGAAAGTTACATCCGGGGTGTTACAGTTACATTTGACATGACGTATAAAACTAACAAATTCCACATGGCGTTGGGAGTCTTCGTGGGAGTGAACCATCATCTACAGAGCACCATATTTGTTGTTGCCCTCGTGCGAGATGAAACAATACCATCGTTTGAGTGGGTTTTCAAAACATTTCTGAGGTGTATGAACAACAAGCCGCCAATCTGCATGCTCACAGGTACAAAAAAACAACACCTCCATCTATCTTACACACACACAAACAACTTAATAAAGAACACTATTTATGCCTTCTTAGACCAGTGTTCTTCAATAAAGGCAGCATTAAAAACTATCCTCCCACATACACTGCAGAAGTTGTGTCGGTGGCATATCATGAAGAAGTACAAAGACCACCTCGCCTTGCTGTATAAGGCACACGAGAAACTCAAGGATGACCTCAATGCGGTGCTGACCCACCCACTAATGCCGTCAGAATTTGAACAAGCATGGAAGGACCTCATTTAGAGATACAACTTGCAAAACGAAGAAGTGATGAATTCATTGTGGGATGACAGGAACGAGTGGATCTCGGCTTACTACAAGGAAATTTTTTGTGCTCGGATACTTCCACGCAGAGAAGCGCGAGCATGAACCGCATACTAAAGAAAAACTTTGTCAAAGAAAAGCATGATCTCCATCTGTTTTCTCAGCAGGTGGACAAGTGCATTCAGACTAGGAAGGCCATCGAGCACGCATAGACAGTAGCAAATGAGGTAAACAAAATATCCATCAAAAACTGCTAAAATATAACTACAAAAACAAACTATTTTTTCATTTCTCTGGTTCGTAACAGTGTATTTCTGATCATGCAGTCAGAGGTAAAGACAACAACCCGGTTTGGGTTTGAAGTTCAGCTATCACACTACTAGAAAAATGGCTATAGCCAATATCCCTATTAATGGCGCACCATGGTGGTGGTGCGCCACTGCTATATAGCAGTGGCGCACCAGAAGCAGGTGCGTCATTGTTATTTTTTTAGTAGTGGCGCACCTTTAGTCCAATGCGCCAGTGCTAATTTTTCGCCGGGTCCACCCCCTTCCCCAGGTTTACCAATGGCGCACCTTTGCCAGGTGTGCCATTGCTATCTACCTTTAGTCCAATGCGCCAGTGCTAATTTTTCGCCGGGTCCACCCCCTTCCCCAGGTTTACCAATGGCGCACCTTTGCCAGGTGTGCCATTGCTATTTAGATAGCAATGGCGCACCTAGCAAAGATGCGCCATTGGTAAGCCAGGGAAGGTGGGCATTTTTATGTAGCAATGGCGCACCACCCCCTGGTGCGCCATTGCTATGTGCTGCACCGACCGGCCTTGATTCGAGGATTTTTGTCTGGTGAAAAGAGAATCCAATCCAACCAAAGCAACACAACGCTTCCTCCTCCTCTCCCCTCGAATCGATCCCCTCCAAACCCGCCGCCGCCGTCGTGGACCTCCTATCCCCATCCCCACCGGCGTTCTCGTCTCCTCTAGCATCACCGTTGACCTCCCGCCCCGCCCTGCATCGCGTCGCCGGCGCGCCCACCCTCTCCCCTCTCAGTCTCTTCCCAGGAGGGAGCAAGGCCTCAGATCCACAGGCCGTGGAAACCACCACCGCGTCGTCCTACTCCTTCCACCCCACCTAGCCGCCCTCCGCCTCCACAGCTCTTCGTCCCTCCCTCCCTCCTCGCGCCCGCAGCCATGTCGAAGATGTTGCTGCTGCACGGGCTGATGGGGAAGAACAAGCAGGCGTGGAAGGGGGGCAAGATCCGCGGCACGGTGGTGCTAGTCAAGAGCGGCGTGCTCGACCTCGGCGACTTCAACTCATCCATCCTCGATGGCGTCCACAAGATCCTCGACGGCCAAGGACGATGGCGTCTCCTTCCATCTCATTAGCGCCACCACACCCAACCCCCGTAAGCAGTCGCCTCCTCTACCTTCCTCTCACCCCCACCCTGCATCTCTGAACTCACCACGCCATCTCCTTCCCTACACCGCGTGCATTTCAGTTTTCCTCTTGGCCTTGTCCCTGCAATCTGTACTGTTGATTTCAATCCAAAATAAAAGAACAAGCAGTGCAGATTTGGTTCCTTTTCTTTTCTTGCCAGAGCCAATATTTGTAATTTATACAGTTTTTATATTTCCAAAAGGGAGATGCAATCAACGATGGCAGGGGAGTCAGTTTTTCCGGGTCACATTTGAGTGGTCGAATGACTCATAGGGCATCACCAGCGCCATTCCGAGTTCTTCCTCAAGACGCCCACCCTCGACGGCGTTCTCGCAACAAGAGTTCTCGCGTGTGTTTCAGTTTTCTTCTGGCGTTCTCGTGACAATCTGTACTAGCTGCCATATGTATTGATTTCAGTTTTTTTAAAAGATGATTTGTATTGATTTTGATACGTTTCCTTTTCTTGGCGGATTCATGACCTGTTTCCTATGTATGTATAGGTACACTTCTATGTTTTCAAAGTTGGCTGGCACAGAGCAAATTCATCAACCAATGCCATCTTCCAGTCATTCTTTTTTATCTGAACCACTCACTGTAATTTGTAGTACTTGGAAATTTACTTGTGGGAGTCTGAAACTTTATTTTAGTAATATACTTGGAGAATTCCAAATTGATTTTGAGAGCAGACCATGTTTATAAGCTATAGCACTTCGTCTTGTGGTTCCTACTCAGACCCTCTCTGTTGACCTGTTTCCTTTACTAATCTAATCAGGGATTGAAGGTTGTCAACAAACTATGGAAGGAGGAAGGGACATCTTGATCGCAAGTGACTAACTGGAAGCAACCGAGGGAGGTAAGATGCATGCATATTCAACTTGCTGGTTTTCCAAGTTGAGGACTGTGTTTACTGAATAATTAAGTTCTTGCGACAGGGAAGTATGTATCTTGAATGGCATAGACTCTTGGCTTCATGAAATGACCCATGTCTATGATTCAAGGTATCTTAGATCTTCGATGTCAGATGCAAATAATTGCTCAATTTCACTTCTCTGCAATGTTCATTCTCACATATTTCTATCATTCTTTGCAGGGATAAAGTAAAGAAAAAGAAGAAAAGATTACTAGAAGATTAGTTTTAGAATTTTCTTTTATTTCCTTGTAATTTTTCTTTTATTGGATACTTGTAAAGATATTGTAATATTATTACTATAATAAAAATTATGATTCTATTTCATTTTTTGTTTTTAAATTATTTTTCCTTATAGGTTGTTTTCTGTAAATTTGGATTTTTTTTGTTTTTCAAATACATTACTAGTGGCGCATTTCAGCCCTTATTAGTGGCGCACCTTCCTTTATTACTAGTGGCGCACCTATAAGGCTATTAGTGGCGCACCTAGAGGGAATACTAGTGGAGCATCTAAGGGTTAGTAGTGGCGCACCAGAGGTGCGCCATTACTATCTGGATTACTAATGGCGCACCAGAGGTGCGCCATTACTATCTGTTACTAGTGGCGTGTTAATAGTGGCGCACCTATAGTGCGCCATTACTAACGAAAATAGGTGCGCCACTAATAAGGTTTTTTCTAGTAGTGTCAAAAGTGTATACAAGGGCAGTGTTTGCAGATTTCAAAGAATCACTCTACCGTAGCACTGCATTTAGAGCAGAACGGTGCCCAAAGAACCCGACAAAGTATGTCGTACACCAGTACAACAGATCGTATGCATTTGACTGGGCAAGGCATAATTTCCAAGTGGTCGCCGATGAAAAGAAAGGTGTCTACGAATGTGAGTGCAAACTCTGGACAAACACAGGTGCGACTCCTAGCAAAAAATATTCTAGTTTCTGATAGGCATGCACGAAAGCTCACTTACTGAACTTTAAAAGTCCACAAGCATGAGTAATTCACAAAACCAAATGAAGTTCACTTCTTTAAAATGAACAAATAACAAAAAATATGTGTTTATTAATTTCATGCAGGTCACTCACAAAGCAAAGAATTCATGTGTTATCTGCAGGGTTCTTTTGCATCCATGTGTTATGCATGCTTTCTCATTTGAGAGTACTCAACATTCTTGAGGTGTACATCATGAAAAGATACACTTGTAATGATCAAATGCAACGTTTGACAGGAGAGACTACGAACAAACAACACCACATGGAAGCTTGCTTTTTTGCCGTAGAAAATTGCTGACAGAAACAACAATGGACCTTGCAAACAGAGCGAGAAGGTCCGACGCTGGGTACCATAGAGCGTTGTCTCGTATGAGGGCACTGATCGAGGAAGTTGATGTGCTCAACGAAGAAGAAGAAGTAGCAAAACTAAAGCAAGGAGAGAAATCCCAGCATGACAATAATGTCGAGCAAGTAGAAAATATCGAACACAACGCAACTGGTGCTATAAAAAAAGAAACAATTCTTCCACCTCCTGTTTCATACACAAGAGGCAGGAAGAGAGGGGGCGACGCAACCCAGGAAAAGGTAGCATACAAGGAGAAAAACGATGACATAAACAGTAAGCCACAGCCTGAGCTGGACAGTGATGGTCACCCACTAGGAATAAGAAGGTGCAAGACATGTAATGAAATCATCGGCCACAGTTCTAGGACATGTACAAAAAGACATGAATAAGAAAAACGACGACATGGTGATGCACAACCAAACAGAAATTGCACTCCCAACACTAAGAAATGGACGAAACCGAGATGTTGTAGCATCTGCAAAAAGAGGAAGAGACACAATTCAAGAACCTGCCCCAAAAGAACAAGATCAGAAAATGAGGAAGACGAAGAAGATGGTGACACAACTGAAGAAGAAATGGCTTATGAAGAAGCAGATGAAGAAGAGGAGGAGGAAGAAGAGAGTGAAGAGGACGAATAACATGAAGAAACTGAAGGAGTGGCTTATGAAGAAACAGATGATGAAGAGGGGGTGTAACATCCCAAAATTTCAATTTGGAATGTTATACATTAGATCATCATGCATATCTTATTTTCTTGCATTTTGGTCGATCCTAGAAATTTCACGCAACTCAAGGACCTTCGGAGAGAGTTGGAGATTTCGTTATTTTCATATTTGAGAGTTTTCTCGAATTTGAAAAGAGGATCATTTGATTTATTTATTTCATCTTCAATTATTTTTCCGATATCAAAATATGAGAGAGGGAATAATATGACTTTCCCAAAATATAGGAAAAATGAAGATTTAATAAATAGATCAAATTTCATTTTCCGGTGTTTGTTTGTTTTTCTTTGGATAGGGAAAAATGTGCGTTTTCGAAAATTGCATTTTAGGTCCGTAGAAAAGTTCATTTTGTTCGACTCATTTTTAGGAGTCGGGGAAAATTTACTTTAGGGTTTTTGGAGCCCGTTTAGTTTTTCTTTTTCTTGTTTTTCTGCGCGCGGAACCAGTTAAAAAAAATCCGCAGGCCAGCCGGGCCAAAGGCCCAGCCAGCCGCCGCTCCACCCCAGCCGCACGCAGCGCCAGGCGCCAGGCGCCAGGCCAGCCGCCGCCTCTTCCCTGGCCGAATCCTATTAGGATTCTAGGCTAGCCCCTTTTCCTTGTTTCGTTTTTCCTTTTCCTACTCTTTTTCTTGTCCCCTACCCCAAGTAATCTCTCCCCTCTCCTATATAAATACCCCCATAGACCCCCCCTCTCCTCACACCAAAAACCCAAACCCCCTCTCCTCCCCAAGCCGCGCCCCACCCCGCGCCCCTCACCCGCCGCCGCCGCCCCTATAGCGCCGCCGCCGCCGCCCTAGCACGCCGCCGTCGCCACCGTTCGCCCCGCCTCGCCGGAGGTAGCCCCGCGCCTCTCTTTTTCTTTCCCGCGGTTCGGTTCTTTTAAAAGAAACCGTTCCGGTTTCTTTTCCAGTTTTCTCTCCAATTCTTCGTTTCGGTTTCTTTTCCGAAACCCTAGATCGGTTTTCTGTTTTCTTTTTCGGTTTCTTTTCCGAAACCCTAGATCGGTTTTCCGTTTTCTTTTTCGGTTTCTTTTCCGAAAACCTTAGATCGGTTTTCGTTCTTCTTTCGGACCGTTCGTCTCAACGAACGTGATCACCGATTATTCCTGGTTAAAGACGCCCATTCGTTTAACCGTTCATCTCTTTCTTTTCGTCGGATTTAATCCGCGATCGCGATCTCAGATCCGATCTTCGTTCTAGTTTATCTTCTCGCCCGTTTATCAGAATCAGGTGATTCAAGCGCCTGGAGTTTCATCTCGAAACCGCCATCCCGTCTAATCAACTTGAACAAGTTTTTGCTATGGTAAAATTTGACCTAGTTTCAACTTGCTAGAACCGAGTTGTTTTCTTCCGCCGTTTGTTTTCCGTCGTTTGTTCGGTTTGTTCTTTCTTTGCAACCGGAGTTCTTAAGTTGAACTTTCTGGTTCGTTCTCTAGTTCGAGTTTTACTGGTGCATTAGATGAGTACTTATTGTGTGGTTACTATTGTTTGCTTACGATAGATTGACCGGAGTGTGACGAGTAGATCTATCAAGAGTTTTAAGTGCGAATCATCTTCATCTACATTGCAGGCAAGTAACACTTTGATCATACCTTTTCTACAACCCATGTTTTATTGCATTAGATCAATCCCCTCACATTGCATGATTAGGATCTAATTAAATTGTGGGATGGGAAGTAGATGAGGTAGTACCTATCACCTGTATTACTATGAAACCTTTGGGAGTTACTTCTACGCTTGCTTTTTATGCCATGCTATGCTAGTAGACGTGGATTGGGTGAGTGATGTCCATGACAGATGTGAGTTGATAATTTTAATGGTTTATCTAAGGTGGCAACTTAAACACACATCTGGGTGGATTGAGGCACCTGATGTCTATCAGGACTTGCCTGTTTTTTTGGACCGCCACCCAGGCTCAAAGGGATCATAAGATCTTTCATGCTAGAAACTTCCGTGTGCAGCCACATGCTACTATGGGCTCTGGCGTAGTTGACTAAGTTGTGCGAACTCTTACGGGGTGGACTAGCAGATGTAGGGGTTGTAGGTGGTACGGTCTACCCCACATGTAAGGTGCTAGCGCTTCTGAAAGCCTATGTCTCGGTCATCCGTTTCTCAAACACCTTGTAGTATGAGAAAACAAACGGAGGCGATCGAGTCATGTGGGGAAAAGTGCGCAAACCTCTGCAGAGTGTACAAACTAATCATGATTAGCCGTGTCCCCGGTTATGGACGTCTTGAGTATCTAGTTCTTGGATTATCCTGTTGATCCCATCATGTTACTTTAATTAAATTTTGTTGGGATGTTAATGATTACTTTTAATTGGGATTGAGGATGCTGTCAACCATTCTCAATGTTTAACAACCACCATGTTAGTTAAATAAATTTATTCCTTTGCAGTAGGGAAAAACTGGCTTTACGCAAAACTGTAACCATAGAGCTTTCCACCAGCCATATATGCATATAGTATAGCTGTTTCATTCCATTACTCTCTATGTGTTACATTGCCAGCATATTCCACGTGCTGACCCGTTTTCGGGCTGCAACGTCTCATGTTGCAGGTTTCTTACGACGAGTAAGTGATACGTTAGGGTTACAATTTCTACACTCAACTTTGCCGTTGGTGTTGATGGGAATCCACAACCTTGTTGCTTCCGCTATTTGGATTGAGGTAATGGTATTTACATTACTTTATACATGTGATTTACCTCTGTTATAAATCCTTCGAGTACTGTGTGTCAGCATACCGATCCAGGGATGACACTTAAGCACAGAGACTTGATCCATTCGGGTCGGGTCACTACAGGGGGAAGAGGAAGAAGAGAGTGAAGATAGTGAAGAGGACGAAGAACATGAAGAAACAATGCCAACAAGAGCACGAAAGGATGCAGTTCACAGCACTGGAAAACGAAAGCCGCCATCAACCAGCACGCGGGGAGCAAAGAAGGATGCAGTTCACAACACTGAAAATCAAAAGCCCCAATCAACCAGCACACGGGGAGCAAAGAAGGATGCAATTCACAGCACTGAAAAACAAAAGCCCCAATCAACCAGCACGCGGGGAGCAAAGAAGGATGCACTGCATAGCACTGGAAAACGAAAGCCGCAATCAACCAGCACGCAAGGGGCTACAAATAAAACGGTGTAGAGACAAGAACCAGCAACACCGCCACGGAAAACAAAAGAAAGTGCGACACTAGACACACTCCAGTCACCGCGGAGAAGCAGCAGGTCAACGACCAAATAAATGAACTTCAATAAATTAATCATATACATAGCCGTTTGCTTATCTGTACGACTTATGTATCAGTTTAAATTTTGTGTAAACACAAATTTCCCGCTGACTATGAGTTCTTCAACTAAACCATGTAAAGAGGAATGGTGTATAGAGTATACCATATATATAGCAGTCTAGAGTAAAAATTGACACATTTTGATCCAAAAACCATGTAAAAATGCAGTTAGCTCACTGCAGCACAAAGTTCAGAATAATAACTGAAGTGGTTCAGATCACAAAAGTACTTATTACAAAACACATCAAAAAGATGAAGCGTTCGACACGCAAAAGTATTTTTTACAAATCAACCTCATAACCTTAACCAATCACGTCAAACGTGATTCTAACGGTACGATCCTCGAGTTCAAAGAAGTTGAGGACAACAACTTGCTCAGACTTCAAGCCACTATCAATGACAAATTCCCTCCACCCTTTCTGCATACACAGCCGCCCGTCAACGCCTACACGGTACTTGGCTGGTTTAAGGTGTCCATTACCAAGAATAACTTGGAGAATTCCCTTCTTATTGAGTCGGAGATACCTAACAGCTCATTGGGGAATTTTCTGCAAAAAAAATTAAAACTTTTTAGCGACGATACAAGCAGTACAATTCTCATACTTTGCATAGACAAGTAAAACCTACACACAGTACATACACGAGCTAGATGAAGTGTACAACAGTCCAACAAGTAGTACAAATTGAACGCAATCTAATATGCAGTACAGAACTTGCAAACAAGCAGTATGCTTCTAAATATCATGAAGTTCTTGAGACTACCTGCATGTGGTACACACCGTATAAGCGGGGAAAATTATGGAAACTATTACTGCTCATCTAGTATCTAAGTAGTTCACATATTGTAACCATGCAAACTAAAACACGAGCTCCATGCAGACAAGCAAAAAAAATAAAAACAAGATATAGGTACAAAGTGTCGTACACTTCAATAAAACAAAATAAGTGTGTTCCTAAAAAACTAGAAGTTCAGACTAGTATGGAATTATACACAAAAAATAGAAAACACAAAGAAAAAATCAGATCAAGTGAAAAATACCATCTTGTAGTGAGTCTCCACATCTGTTGGCGTAAGCTGATGGACAAAAGGACTTGTGTGGCCAAGGCCAGGGTTAAGCAGGGCGGAATAGAACGCAGAAATGTTGATGTGGCCCATATCCAATCCTTCCGTAAATACTCTGCCATATGCAAGCTGCTCCGCTCAACTAGCTCGGCTCAAGACCTTGCCCCCAGGACGAGCACGACGGGCCTACGAGCAAGCTGAGCAATCGCAATGCGTTGGCAAACCACAAGCATGTCCGCAGTAGGAGAGATTCGCGCAGGGGCCTGGAGCCATCGCAACAAAAACCTAGAAAAGGAAAAATATAAAGAGAGGCTGGAGAAAGGAGAGAAGTTGCGGCTAGAGGAGAAATGAACTTCAAAGGAAGGGTAGAAGTTGGCCTACATTTATAGAAGAGGAATGCAAAAAGGTCAAAACTGAAAATTAAAGGGGAGTTATTGAAGATTATGTTACCAAGAATGAAGGACAATCAATAAAGGCTTATGTTACCAAAGAAAAAGGACCCAAAAAAGCTGTACTTTGACTGCAGAAATTCCCACCAACTAACTGCAGATCATTAAACAATAATTCTCTAAAAAATTATAATCCACAGACCATTTTATGCGTGCAGTTCTCCAAAGTATTACCAGGAAGTTCACTATTTGTGTGCATGAAGTGCAGTACATGCTCAAAATGGAGCACAAGAGAAGAACTTTGGCGCAGTGCAAAACGCAGAATTAGTGCACCTAACGCAGAATTAGTGCACCTAATGCAGTCCTTAAATATAAGTCATGCAGTCTGCACCGTTTGCATAAGCAGTCACAACTTTGTGTCACAGCCCTAGCTCAGCCCCTATTGCCTTTGCTAGTTTCTCATGTCATCATGTTTACAATTTAAATGAATTTGAAATGGGGATGACAGAACCCCCAGCACCCCCCTTAAACCAATTAGGGTTTACGAAAATCTTTTTCAATGAACCTGAAATGCCTTCCAAAATGTTCATCATCTTTTCCATGGTCTAGAACCTTTGACAAAAATGGTGCACACTTTTCTAGGACATCATAAGGTCACTGAATTAAATCATATAATATTTGCATTTGGGCATTTAAATGCTTTACAATATTTTAAATGCCCAAATAATCATAAACTGAAATGTTTACTGCAGGATATATTCCCAACAGTGAGCATGAGCAGTTTCATGATTTTTGGGAGTGTTTAGGTATTTTTAGAAAAGCTACAAAGTTGTAGAAAAATAGAAAAACAGAAATAAAAGAGAGGGAGAGGACTCACCTGGCCTTACCTGGCAGCCCACTAGCGGCCCAGCAGACAGCCGGATTGCTAGGCCCAGCCCAGCCCCTCGCGTGTCGTCTTCCTCGCGCCTACCGGTGTTGCGCGTGACGCGCGCACAGCCAAGCCGCGGCCACCTCCTGCTAGCCACGCAGCTGCTCCGCCTCACCTGGACGTCGACACGCACAACCTAGGCCCTCTCACTCTCTCTTCGAGCTCCTCTCCTCCTCTGGCTCTCTCGCACGCAACCATCGAGCAGAGCTCGTCGCAGCCGCCCGTTGTTGCCATGGCCAGAACCACCACCTCACCTCTCTGTGATGTCCAGAGGCTCCGCCTCGACCCCACAGAGCTCCAAGACGAAGCACGCGCCCGCGGGACACCCGAAGCGATGCCATCATCTTCATTCGCCGTCGGCCGCCGAAGATCCCCCTCGCCGCCCTGCTCACTTCAGCCCCTCCCGGAGCTCGCCAACTCGTTCCTCATGTTCAGCGTGAGCTGCTAATCATCCTCCCCCTCTCCGTTCTCTCTCTTGCACTCCGTAGCCACCGCACCCCTCTCGCCCAACTGCACCACCGCCTGCACTCGTGCCGACGCAACTCCGGTGACCATTTGGTCTCGGGCGTGCATCCAACATGCTCACCGCTGCGCGTAGAGCCTCCCTAGCACCTCCCTACGCTCATTTGCGCACCGCAGCACCGATTCTGTGAACACCCGAACGCCGGCCGGCGCAATCGTGCTCGCCGCCGTCGACTCAGGCCACCCCAGCTCCAGCCGCTACCTCCATCCGATGCGGCTCACTCCCAGGAGCACGTAGGAGCAAACCACACATCAAATGGTGTTCTGTGGATGATTTCCGAAGCCCTCTGCCGTCTCAGACCTCGCCGGCGGCTTAACGCCAGTGGGTTTGACCCCGTCTGACCAGGATTTGACCGCCCTAGATCACTGACGCATGGGGCCAGCCCTGCGAATTAACCTAGGTTAGTGCTAATTAATTAGGTTAGTTTAGTTAGTTACTGACACGCAGGACCCACAGGTCAAGTTTGACCTAGACCGCTCCCTGTTGACCCGCTGACGTCATGATGACGCAGTGCTGATGCAAAAAACCTTTTCTAGATTATTTCTATTTTAGAAATATCTGAAAATTTCCAAAATATAGACAAAACATTGAAAAATCATAGAAATTCAACCATAACTCGAAATGAAATGATTTATATATGAAAAATGATCAGAAAAATCCAATCTATCCATCTGTACTAGTTTCATGCATGTTTAAGCAACTTAAGCTTGCTGTTTAGTGCAAAACATGATAAGGAACTATTTCAATTCATAAGTTGAGTTTGGGATTGAACCTTTGGTTCAAAATGACTCAAACCCAGCTGGTTGTAGTTGCATTAGCCCAACACACTCATTTTTCCATGTCCTGATCATGCATCATATTGAGCATTGCATTGATTGTGTTCTTCTCTGTTTGCCGGTATTTGTCCCCTCTCAGTGGACGTTGTTCCGACCTTGTAATCATTGACACCGATGAAGAGCTATATCATCTTCAGAAGTGCCAGGCAAGCAAAACCCCCTTGTTCATTCCGCTACAATCCCACTCTCTCGCTTCTGATCTCTTTTACTTCATTAGGACAACAACATTACAACTGTTACATGTTGCGGTAGCTGAACCCCTTTTCATCTACATGACCTGTCATTGCCATAGTAAATAGATGAAACCCACTAGCATGAGTAGGAGTTGTTTGATCCCTGTTGTGCCTACTCATTCATGTTTGTTTTGCCATGCCTGCTACTACTTAGAGTTGAGTCAGGTCTGGTTCATCGGGGATGAATTGGAATGGTGATGAACATGTCCTACTGTGTGTGAACACGATTTGGTAAAGGTAGCGATGAGTTCTGTGGGTTGTCTCATTGAAGCCGTCCTCAGGAACTGAGTTCTGTGTTTGTGATCCATGAAATAGCTACTAGCATGCATTAGGCCCTAAAATATGACCCCGCTTGACTTCTTAACCACCCTCGGCCTTTGTCCAGGAGTTGCAAGTAGTTTCTCATGTTTTTAGTTTGCTGGAGGCCGTGCACAGCGCTGACCCGAGGGGTGGGCTGTGATGCGGTAGGCACATGGCCGAGTATGCCGGGCGCCCGTTTGGTGTCGCGAAACCCTATACACATCGTTCGGGGCCGTATGTGGAAATCTCGGCTGGACTCCCTGCGGATGGAACCTGAATAGGCGATAAACCTGGATTATAGACTTGAATGTTTAGGTAGGTCGTGGTCTACACCCATGTCGGCTTTGGCTTGAAGTCTACCGAGCACATGTCGTGTGCACACGCTAAGTGGTGGAAACATGTGTGAAGAAGAACACCCCTGCAGGGTTATAAATGATCTATTCGAATAGCCGTGTCCGCAGTAAAGGACTTCTGGGTTGCCTGTACAGTTCATAGATAAGTGAAAGTGGATACTCTAAAATGCGCAAGATAAGCGTGAGTGCTATGGATGGCGTTCTCGTAGGGAGACGGGAGCGGATCCATAGTGGTGTATTGATTGGTGAATATGTGGACTCATGTGCGCCACCTCAAAAGAGTTATTTGCACTAGTAGTTCAGGTTAGCCACTGAGTCAAAGCTGGCGTGGTGCAGTTAAACCCCACCACCCCTTTGTTGATAATGTTTCATATGTAGATAGTTCTAATGTAAGTCTTGTTGGGTACATTTGTACTCACGTTTGCTTAATTTATGTTTTTGCAGAGAGACTTCAGTCTCGCTAGTAGTTCTGTGTGGACTTCGACGTTTAGCTTGTTACCTCAGCTACGATCTTGTGCCCTCGACGGGGTCTTGTAGATAGTCAGGCTTCTCAGCCTTTTTCTTTTATAGTTGTGTGTACTCAGACAAGTTAAGCTTCCGCTTGTGCTTGTTGCTTGTATGAGTTGAATGCTGGGTCATCAGATCCATGTTTGTAATATCTAACTCTTTGGAGTCTTGAATAAATAGTTGAGTCGTAAAGTTTTGTTGTGATGCCATGTTGTATTTACACATATCGAGCATATTGTGTGATTGAAATGCTTGGTATGTGTGGGATCCGACAACCTAGTTGTCTATCCTTTATAGCCTCTCTTATGGGGAAATGTGGTCTAGTGCTTCCACTGTGCCATGGTAGTCTGCTACAACCCGGTTTACCGGAGTCCTGTTAGCCCAGTTGCTACTGCTCCGGAACACATAGACTGGCCGGCATGTGTCCTTCTTCGATCATGTGTCTGTCCCTTCGAGGAAATGTCATGCGGTGTCTTTCGGAGTCCTGTTAGGCTGCTGCAGCCCGGATTCTCGGAGTCCTGCTAGCCCAGTTGCTACAGCACGAATTCACTCGCTGATGACCGACACGTTCGTTGTTGGGTCATGTATGCATGTCCTTGTAAGTTAGTGTCACTTTGGGTTCACGACTAGTCATGTCGTCTCGGTTTCTCTGTCATATGGATGCTAGCGACACTATCATATACGTGAGCCAAAAGACACAAACGGTCCCGGGCCAGGTAAGGTGGCACCCGTGGGGATACCGTGTGTGAGGCTGCAGAGTGATATGATGTGCTACATGCTAGATCAATGTGGCTTAGGATCGGGGTACTGAAACTTTGGCACAAAGAAGGATGCACGCAGTGCAAAATGTGTACACCTGCAGCAAAGGACTATGAAGAATGCAGTGCACATAGAGGTAGCAAAGCAGTGCACACCGCACACTAGAAAAAGGATATGTAAGAGGAAAAACAATAAAGAAAAATGCTACCCATGCAGTGCACAAAAAAATAGTGGAAACATGTGTAGTGCGGAAGGCGTGCACATACAGTATAGAACCATGATCAATGCAGTGCACGGTGATGTCTACTACACAACCTTCTTGTAGACGTTATTGGGCCTCCAACTATAGAGGTTTGTAGGACAGTAGCAAATTTCCTTCAAGTGGATGACCTAAGATTTATCAATCCGTAGGAGGCGTAGGATGAAGATGGTCTCTCTCAAGCAACCCTGCAACCAAATAACAAAGAGTCTCTTGTGTCCCCAACACACCCAATACAATGGTAAATTGTATAGGTGCACTAGTTCGGCGAAGAGATAGTGAAACAAGTGGTATATGGATAGTAGATAATAGTTTTTGTAATCTGAAATAATAAAAATAGCAAGGTAGCAAGTGATAAAAGTGAGCGTAAACGGTATTGCAATGTGTGGAAATAAGGCCTAGGGTTCATACTTTCGCTAGTGTAAGTTCCCTCAACAATACTAACAAAATTGGATCACATAACTATCCCTCAACATGCAACAAAGAGTCACTCCAAAGTCACTAATAGCGGAGAACAAACGAAGAGATTATGGTAGGGTACGAAACCACCTCAAAGTTATTCTTTCCAATCAATCCGGTGGGCTATTCCTATAAGTGTCACAAACAGCCCTAGAGTTCGTACTAGAATAACACCTTAAGACACAAATCAACCAAAACCCTAATGTCACCTAGATACTCCAATGTCACCTCAAGTATCCGTGGGTATGATTATACGATATGCATCACACAATCTCAGATTCATCTATTCAACCAACGCTTAGAACCTCAAAGAGTGCCCCAAAGTTGCTACCGGAGAATCACGACGAAAACGTGTGCAAACCCCTATGCATAGGTTCATGGGCGGAACCCGCAAGTTGATCACGAAAACATACATCAAGTCAATCATGTGGTATCCCGTTGTCACCACAGATACACACGGCAAGACATACATCAAGTGTTCTCAAATCTTTAAAGACTCAATCCGATAAGATAACTTCAAAGGGGAAACTCAATCCATTACAAGAGAGTAGAGGGGGAAGAAAACATCATAAGATCCAACTATAATAGCGAAGCTCGTGATACATCAAGATCGTGCCAAGTCACGAACACGAGAGAGAGAGATCAAACACACAGCTACTGGTACATACCCTCGGCCCCGAGGGAGAACTACTCCCTCCTCGTCATGGAGAGCACCGGGATGATGAAGATGGCCACCGGAGAGGGATTCCCCCTCCGGCAGGGTGCCAGAATGGGTCTAGATTGGTTTTTGGTGGCTCCGGAGGGTTCTGGCGGCGGAACTCCCGATCTATTGTGCTCCCCGATCGTTTTAGGGTATATCAAGATATATAGGCGGAAGAAGTACGTTAGGGGGGCCACAAGGGGCCCACGAGGGTGGAGGGCGCGCCCAGGGGGGTGGGCGCGCCCCCTGCCTCGTGGCTTCCTCGTAGATCCCCTGATGTGCACTCCAAGTCTTTTGGGCTTCTTCTGATCCAAAAATAAGTTCCGTGAAGTTTCAGGTCAATTGGACTCCGTTTGGTTTTCCTTTTCTGCGATATTCTAAAACAAGGTAAAAACAGAAACTGGCACTGGGCTCTGGGTTAATAGGTTAGTCCCAAAAATAATATAAAAGTGTATAATAAAGCCCATAAACATCCAAAACAGAAGATAATATAGCATGGAGCAATAAACAATTATAGATACGTTGGAGATGTATCACACGGATGATTTACTAAGCAGTGCACGCCCTTACATTGGAAAAAATACTTAAGAGAAAAATACAAAGAAAAAAAATTGACCACCATAGGTACAGCCGGCCCCAGCCAGTCTCGTAGTAGGTCTGCGCCCACAGAAGGCGAGTCGTTCTGAGACACAATGCATGGTGCCAGGCACACATGGGCCCACAGGTCAGAGAGCATAGAGCAAGAGCGTCGTGTATAAGCGCCCACATAAGTAACCATAGGAGTTTGACAACACTGCCTCGCCGGCGCTTATAAACAGGTCGAGCGCGCCCTCCGCGGGCGAGGTGGGACTAAATATAAGAATGCACACACAACGCACTGGGAACTGGCCGTGCTCACGGGACGACTTGGGCCCAATGCATCTTCACTCCCCGAACACAGGCCCAACAAGGACCACTAAGAAAAAAAGAATAAGTTGAAAATAAAACATCAGAGAAAAATGAGAATTTTTTTTAAATTAATAACAACAAAAAAATGTGCGTGGGCACTGCCAGAAACTACAGTACACTCTTAATAAATAAAATGCAAGAAGGCCGAAGTCAACATACAAATGCAGTCCGTGATGTACAACAATGCAGTTTGCCACGTGGAAGCACGAAGTATTATTTTTTCTGAAATGCAGTTCTCCTTCTACTGCAATGCAGTATGGATAAAATGAAGAATGCAGCCCTGTTAGTTAAGCAAAGTAGTCCGACACCCCTACCCACACTACCCTCCATCTACACAAAAGTTGCATTACCATCAAAAATAAAAAATAGAAAAAATAAAGAACTCCATAAAAAAACTAAATGTGCGTACATCTCTGTGAATCCTGATCTGATATAATTCAATGTACGAGGAATAAATTTCACTTCCATGCAGTACACTATGTGGACACATGCAGTTCTGTTGTTATAGCGAAGAAGTGCACTTACTAGGAAAATTCAGCGAAAACACAATCATCACATTTTTTGACAGTTGCATGCATACCTGAACTAGTCATGAAAAAAGAGGTGACGATGTTCTGGATTTCCAACACACTAACACAGCCTCCTAGAAGAACCTCTCTGCAGTTGCCACGTAACTAAAAACACTACCACCCCGCTCCACCTCTCCCACGTCCTGTCACAGAGAGCAGAAGAGAAAACACAACTACTTCGCCCCCCAAAAAAACCCATTGCATCTTCTTCTCCACACTTGCTTTCACTAACCTCTCTCTCCAGAACAAACACGAGAGAGCAGAGGAGAGTCATGGCGGATGCACCTTTTCACAAGGAGTGCCGCAGGTACACCAGGGAGCTCCACGACGTCGACCTCCACGACAACCACAAGCTCCATGTCGTTTGGACAAGCAAGGGTGAAGACATGGACAAGATGCTGTCCATGCTCAGGAGGAAGCTCGCCGGAATGCCCGTCAAACTAGTCGGCGTTGATGTCAAGTACACGTACTACGTGAAGCCACAGCGGGCAGCAGTACTCCAGCTATGCGTAGAAAAAGAATGCCTTGTCTACCACATCTCTGCAGCTAAAGACATGTTAGAATAACTATCAATCTGTACTATTGCTTGCCAATATTTATTTTAAAATTTCTTCACTGCAACCGCCAATATTTAAACTTTGGTTCTCATTTTTTAAAAAGCATGGCATATGAATTCATTGACAGTTTTGATCTGGCTCCATGTATGTCACTCATGTGTTCAATTCTTGAATTATATGATCTAGCGATACACGCAGTTTTATTTTGTTTTACCAAATAGAAATTATTTGACTAAAGAATAGAAAACTGCAACATTACAATACAAAAAATGTATGAAATTTAGTTCAAGAATACAAGCATGCACAAAACATGCATTGTTTATGCAATCTATTATCAGATTTACTAGTTATTCTGAACAAAGTGTTAGCAACTACTCACTTCAACAGATTCAGATATTCATATTCAAGTTCAGTTTCAGAAAAAACAAAAACATATTGGTAGTTCGAAGAAAATAAACAATATTAACTCTATACAAACATCTTGTGGGCCAATGGAACTAGACAAATTCCTCATGAATGGTGAGTACACCTTCGTTGGATTCGCCATTGAAGGAGACAAAAGCAAGCTGAAGCTATCTGGTTTGGAGATCAACTCCGACAACTACATTGATATTCAGGTGGAATGGAGAGACCCATACAATAAAAAGAATTTGACTCTTTGGCTGATGTTGCCGGCAGGATGATAGACATTCACTACCATGACATGAAGAAAAAAATTAACCGCAAGGAGCACCATACTCTGTGGGGATTTTGCCCGCTGCCAGAAAAGCTTATCAAGTATGCAGCAGTAGATGCATTAGCAACATATGAGTCATGGAGAATCATTTACGATGTCATAATGGGACTGGACTGGGCAAAAAGAGACAAAGAAGCAAAGAAGAAGAAGAACAATGATGTAATCCAATACATCAACTAGAAATAATCTGGGCTATGTTTAGTTTCACATTACTTTAGTCGTTGTGTTGTTCTTTGTTTCATGTATGCATGCTTTTGATTATGTCAGTTGCTTCATATCGAACATTTCTTTCGTAAAAACAATGACGTTTAGAATTATCATCAAATTTCCTTTCCGTTGTTTGCTTATGTATCGTCAGTTTGCTTGTGATCAATTGATTTCGCTGAAATTAGTTTGTGTTAGAACAAGTATCCAGACAACTTTGAAAAATTTAATGTGTGATACCAAAACATACTATTCACATACAGAACATATTCAAAAACAATGACGAACCAAAAAAATTAAGAAATTTGACTACAACTCATGCCTAAAAAAGAAAGATTAATGCAGTTCACAATGGTAAAAATAACGCAGTTCACAAAGTGTATACATGAAGTACAATACATGCATAAATGTAGAACGAGAGGGGTTGTAGCAACTTTCGTGTAGTACACAACACACAGACTTCGTATACGCAGTGTAGTACTCAACGTTGGTGCAACCAGTACAAATGACATCCGCTAAGGAAAAAATTGACCACCCAGCTGCAACCAGACCCAAGCAAGTCCCGTAATAGGTCTGCGCCCATAGTAGGCGAGTCGTTTTGAGCCACAATGCATGGGGCCGGGCACACACGGGCCCACAGGTCAGAGAGCATAGAGAAGCGAGTGCCGTGTATAAGCGCTCAAACAAGTAACCAGAGGAGTTAAACGGAGATGCCTCGCCCGCGCTTATAAACAGGTCGAGCGCGGTCTCCGCGGGCGAGGTGGGACTAAATATTAGAGCGCACACAGCACAGGGGAACCAGCCGTGCTCATAGGCCGACTTGGGACCAATGCATCTTACACCCCAATGGACCCAACATATTCTGACAGCCCAAAACAAAAAAAGCCCAATGACGCACAACTAGCAAGTAACTCCAGCACCCCCTCACCTAAAAAAATGCAGTCTGCTGTGCAGTCCGGTATGGGACGCAAGATGTGCTGTCAATAAAGCATTACAGTTCGCTTAGACGATTATTTTTTCCAGCCAATCAAGAAAACTACCACGGCTAGCCCAAGTCAAACCGCCTCCTCTAGTTGGATAATCTTCACTTGGCTACAACGGCACAATCCCACGCCACACCCTGGCTTGGTTGACAGGCACACGGGGTGTGAAAGGGAGGCGACGGGGTGTATTGCTCGTTCCACGACCCCCCTCCCCACCCCCTGCTCGGCCTCGCCCTAACGCACACAGTGCGCTTGGTTGACAGGTGCCGTGCGGATATCTTTGTTTTTTCAACAATAGGACGCACGCAACCCCAGAGCCACACCGCTAAGATAGACAGGGAGGCGACGGGGTGTAACGGACTCGCCTACGCATGCGGTGCCATGGCACGCCGCATTGCTTCCTACTCCGACTCGTTCCAGGCTCGGCCTCGCAGGGGGGGTGGGGAGGGGCGTCACGACCCCCCTCCCACCCCATGCAAGGCCTCGCGCTAACGCACGTAGTGTGCTTGGTTGACAGGCGTAGTGCGGACATTTCTGTTTTTCCAACAATAGGACGCACGCAACCCCAGAGCCACACCCCTAAGATAGACAGGGAGGCGATGTGGTGTGACAAACTCACCTACGATGCGGTGCCGCAGCACGCCATGTCGCCACCTGCTCCGGCTCGTTCCATGCTCGGCCTCACAGGGGGGTGGGGAGGGGAGGTCACGACCCCCCTCCCACCCACCTGCACGCCCTCATGCTAACACACGCAATGCGCTAAGTCCAGGGGATACAGGAGCAATACAAATCTATAGACAACTAAAAAAGATGGGGGGGCAACCCCCCCCCCCCCCACCTTACCTTACAAACAATAAAAAACCAACTACAGAACACAGCTTTAGGCAAAGCAGCGCATTTGGTTAGGCAAAGCAATGCAGTATCATAAAGCAATGCAGTTTCGAGATACACACATGAATACAGGGTCTGCGCCAAGTGCAGCAAAAAAATACAGGTGCAGCACAAACTTGTAAACAAATGCAGTGCTTTTTGTTGGACGAAGAAGTTTGGCATCACATGCAATGCAGTTTATGGGACATGTACGATGCATATAAGCATGACAAATGCCAGTACACACAGAACGTGGTCGTCAACAAAAAAATATATACATATATATATATATATACTGTATGAGTTATTTATATAAAATACACATACACATACAAATTTGTCCATATACGCTGCTGCAAAAAGCAGACGAAAACACAGCAACAGAAAAAAAGTCTTTTCATACATTATCTACCTTAGACAGCACACAATACACAACATGAACCCTAGTTCTTGTCCATACACATGCATTTGCCCAGTAGAAACAATGCCAAATGACTGTTACTGCGACTGCGTCTGCGATTGCGACAGGGTAGTAAGCCCGAGGTCCGCAATCAGATCTCGAAGCACAAGCGGCAATCAGATCTCGGCCTCGCAGGGGGTGGGAAGGCGGGTCACGACCCCCCTCCCACCCCCTGCTCGGCCTCGCGCTAACGCACACAGTGCACTTGGTTGACAGGTGCAGTGCGGACATCTCTGTTTCTCCAAAAATAGAACGCACGCAACCCTAGAGCCACACCCCTAAGATAGACAGGGAGGTGACGGACACGCCTACACATGCGGCACCGTGGCACGCCGCATTGCCGCCTGCTACGGCTCGTTCTAGGATCTGCCTCGTAGGGGGGTGTGGAGAGGGGTCACGACCCCCCTCCCAACCCCTGCTCGGCCTCGCGCTAACGCACGTAGTGCGCTTGGTTGACACGCGTAGTGCGGACATTTCTGTTTTTCCAACAATAGGACGCGCGCAACCCCAGAGCCACACCCCTAAGATAGACAAGGAGGTGACGTACACAAAAAAAAGTCTTTTCATACATTATCTACCTTAGACAGCACAGAGTACATGACATAAACCCTAGTTCTTGTCCATACACAGGTTTTTTCCTAGTAGAAACAATGCCAAATGACTGTTACTGCGACTGCGACTGCGTCTGCGATTGCGACAGGGAAGTAAGCCCGAGGTCCGCAATCAGATCTCGTAGCTCAAGCGGCATGTCTTCATAATACAACATGTTCGAAGGATTGAATAGCAGCTGGAACATGTACTCCGCCTTCCAATCTTCAACAGCAGGCTGAAAAAAGAAAATTAAAAAATGCAGAAAAAGGCGCATAGTTTCGTCCGCCCTTATAAAGGGATAAGGGTTCACCTTTTTCTACCCACGCCTTCTTCCTCCTTGCTCATCCATTCTCGCGCACTCGAGCTCCAGCGCCCAAGTCCACATCCTTCTCCTCAACCCTCTCCAAACATGTCCGGAGCAGGAGGCAAGTGGATGGTCTCCTCCGTTATGGAGGGAGACATCAAAAAGCTGCGCACGGCTGCTAGCCACGGGGCATATCGTCCCTACCCCGGAACCTTACGAAAGGGTGGTTTTCCTCACCCACTTCGTCCGCGGACTGGGGTTTCCCCTCCATCTATTCGTCTACGGCCTTATGTTCTATTATGGGCTGGACTTCCATGATCTAGCTCCGAATTTCATCCTCAACATCTCGGCGTTCATCATCGTGTGCGAGGATTTCCTCCACATCCGGCCCCACTTCGGCCTGTGGCTGAAGACCTTCAATGTCAAACCGAAGGTAGTAGGCGGCCAACAAGCGGAATGCGGCGGAGCCATGTGGGTAAAATGCCTAATGTTACATGGCTCGAGGGATCCTACGTGGAGACCATAAAGGGGTGGCAATCGGGGTGGTTCTACATCACCGAGCCACGCGACACCAACTGGGTGGCGGCCCCCGAGTTTCGATCTGGAATCCCCACGCGGCTCACTTCCTGGAAGGAGAAGGGCATGTCCTGGGGCTCATCGGTGGAGCTGGACGGACTCCAGAAGTGTATCCGGAACATGATAAGCAAGAAACTCAAGCTTGTCAACATAGTCCAGGTCATGCTCTTCCGCCGGATCCTCCCGTGTCAACAACGGGCTTTCAACTTATGGGATTTCGACCCGGCCCAGCACCAGACTCTACGCGAACTCTTCAACACGATGCATAAGGACATCTGGAAGGAGAAGGGTATTTATTTTCCATAGTTTAACCATGTGCGGGATCTGACCTCCCATGCCTTCGACAGGATTGGGTGGAGACATCGGAGCAGATTGACTGCCCGGCCGCTCTGCCCGAAGACCCTGCAGACGCTCTCCTGACGGAGATGTGGACTCCAGCTCCTTATGAGGTGCCGGAGAAGAAGATCAAGAAGAAGGCCACGGGAACCCGAAAGAGTTCCCGGCGCCAGGTGGTATCGAACTCATCGTCCGATAACTCCGAGACGCACTCCTGCATGAAAACAAGGGGGAGGAAGATGAAGATTCTCCCCCTCCAGCCGGGGGAGACAAGAAAAGGAAGGCCGCCCCAACCGGGGAGGCCGAAGGGTCCAAGAAGGGAAGGACACTCCTTCCGGACTGTTTCACCACCGCCGCCGACAGCGAAGACGAGTGGTTACTTAGGGCCAAGCCCCTGGCGAAGTCGTAAGTATTTGGATACCAGAGTAACTCATAGCATACTTTTATTGCACTGCTTCTCCTAACGTCGAATATGATCATGCAGTCCGCCCCAAGCCCGTATCGATGTATCCTCGTCAGACGGTTCCTTGGACTCGTCGGATATGAATAGTGAGTCACTTCCAACCGCCTCCTCTCCTCGCACTACGGACAATGTCGAGGTATTGTCCAAAGGGGCACCGAGCCAGGGGGAGATAGTCCTGGAGGCGCCTCAAGGTGACCTTCCAGACTCCAGGCGCAAATGGAGCAAGACTCCCAAGGGCTCCAAGTTCGACCCTCAGCCGAACACCGTGCCGGAACCTCCGATGGTTCCAGACTCCGGCAGGCGGCCCCCTTCTAAGAGGGGCAAGCCGCCCGTGCCGGTGACCTCTATCCATCCAGAGCCACCGGACAACCTGCTGGGAGCGCTTTGCGGCGCTTCCATCGACGAAGAGCACCGCACTATTATGAGTGCGGTGATCAAGAAGGTTCAGTCCGCCAAGAGTGGACTGACTGAAGCCTGTGCCAGCCTTTTAACAGGCTTTGAGGTAAGTATTTAAAATATAGGAAAATATTACCGCATAGACAGTAGCCCCTGATGCTCTGTTTGGTGTTCACAAAGAAAAGCCGAATAGAGGACCAAATAATATCTGCAGGAGTCTAATAGAAGTATGTTTATATGCGTATGCAGGCTTCGCAACTGACATCTGCCGCACTGACTGCGGAGGTTGCCGCGCTGAAGCAGAACCTTGAGCGGTCAAAAAAAGAGCTCGGCCTTGCCAAGAGGCAGCTCAAGGAGAACAAAGGTAAGTAATACCTTTTCTATATATATAGATATAAAAAGATGCGGTTGCAAAATGATAGGATCATCGTGGATGTGCCAGGGGCCACGACCGAAGTGGCGACCCTAAAGAAAGCGCTGTCCGAGGCAGAAAACAAAGCGGCCAAGGAGCGCACCGAGCGGGAGAAACAAGAGGCACGGGTGGGCAAGGTGCAGCAAGAGCTCCAGGCTCTCATGAAGAATCATGAGACTTTGGAGCTTGACTTGAAGACGCGAGAGTCTGAGCTTGTCGCAGCCCTCGAGAGCACAAAGCATGCCAAGGCTGAAGCCCAAAAGGCCCTCGAGGAAATTGAGGCGATGAGGAAGATAGCGGCGGGTAAGGCATTCATTATGCAAAGCAAGCATGTGAAAGTAAATTACTTGTTACTTACCCGAGTGTGTCGGATGCCGCAATGTACTACCAGGCCGAGGAGGGAAGCTCGACAGAGAAGTTGTTCTGGTCTCAGTATACTGGGACCGAACACCCGATGCCTGTGAGCGACCAGCTGAAGCAACTGGTCGAGCTGCACAAGGCGGCCGAACAGGCCATGAGGGGCCTTATAGTCTGGATGTGGCCTGGCGACTCCCTTCCCAAAAGCTACTTCGGCCTGGTGAGGCGGCTTGTGGATGCCTGCCCACGGTTGGAAGTCATAAAGCGGTCCATCTGCATCGAAGGTTCACGCCGGGCGTTTGCCCATGCGAAGGTGCACTGGGCCAAGATGGACGCTGAGAAGCTGGTGAAGGAGGGGCCGCCGCAGGGCAAGGAGCATCGCCACCCCGAAATGTATTATGAGGGTGTCCTAAAGGGTGCCCGTCTTGTGGCGGATGAGTGTGCGAAGGATATAATTTTTGAATGAACTTGCTCATGTGATCCTGTATTATGAAAACTTGTTCATGTGCGCTATGCAACTCTTGTTTGAATTTAAAATATTACCTTCTGTGTAGCTGTTTATCAAATCCGAGAGATGGCCAGTCGTCGGCTTCTGCCCCCATGCCACGAGTGCTGGGGTGTTCGGGATAAATCTGAGCACTCTTTTTCCCATTGTTGGGTCCTTCGAGGGAGGTGCTCAGCACAACGAACAAGGCAATCAGACTATAATGCTTTATCACTCTCACTTAGCCATAGAAGTCTACAATTTTAAATTTTGGTGAAGCCCCTAGTATTCGGAAGGCCGAATTCGGGGCGCTATACACGCCTAAGACGGACAAAGCCGACTCCTCGCCCTAAGCGGCATAAGTCTTTAGGGACTCGAGACCTCTCGAACAGCCACCAGCTCTCGCCTTATCACGACAGTCAGTTTTAGCTTTCTCTACTAAGGTGCTTGCCCAGATGAACCGGGGCACAATCGCAGTAGTTCTCCCAATGCTACCTTAGCCGATATAGCGGAACGTAAGGTACCAAAACATGGGAGCCGAGCAAACCCAACTATTGACCCAAGACATGATTCAGAGCTGATGCATATAATGCTATAAGTTCGGGGTGCCACATTGTCGAAAGTGTTCGGACTTCTCATGTTGTATTATGGGGTACGCTTAAGCCCTTGGCGTATTGGCCATACCAGAGTGTACGGGTGCTGAATGTCATGAATGAACATATATATATATAAAAATAGAGAATGCGGTAATAGTCTAGTGCTATGCATTGTTTATTCAAAAAGGTGCGTCGAAGCAGAAAGATACAAGTAGTGCGATAAGCAAAAAGTAGGACCATTTGACATGTCCCCTTCAAGGGCAAGCTGAGGAATGGTATTTAAAGTAGGTATTTCACTCGTTACCAGAGATCACCTGGGAGTTCCATGGTGCGACGTAGCTTTCTGCCTCCTTGGTTGTTGTATCGTGTGTCTAGCAATCGTATTGCCGGACGGGGTTTCCAGAGAGTAATGTCCTGAAAGAGAAAAAAATAACAAAGCGGGAAGCCCCTAGTGCGGTTGAGCCACGTTTTGAGGCGTGCCGTAGTCGTGCCCCCCACCTATGCCCATGGTATTTTCAATGCGTAATTATGTACGCGTGGCACGGATTTCGCCGTTTGGCTGGGACTGGGGTGGGGGCCGCATTGCTATGCGAGCTCGGATCGTGCCAGGCGGTCTTATTGCAGATTACTCCGGGTGCGCTTGACGGTGTCTGGGTGTTTAATCACCGAACTGGTGGATTGCCTGAAGAGGTTGCTTTGTGCTTCTGCTGCGAGGGACGCAGTGTGCTCCTCCATGCGGAGAGAGCGCTCTGTGTTTCCATTGACTGTGATGACCCCCAAGGTCCTGGCATCTTGAGATGGAGGTACGCATAATGCGGTTCCGCATTGAATCTCGCAAATGCGGTTCGCCCGAGAAGTGCATGATAGCCACTGCGGAACGGGACTATATCGAAGATTAACTCCTCGCTTCGGAAGTTATCCGGGAATCCGAAGACCACTTCTAGTGTGACTGAGCCTGTGCAATGGGCCTCTACACCTGGTATGACGCCTTTGAAGGTCGTTTTTGTGGGTTTGATCCTTGAGGGGTCTATACCCATTTTGCGCACTGTGTGCTGATAAAGCAGGTTCAGGCTGCTGCAGCCGTCAAATAAGGACACGAGTGAGGTGAAATCCATCGATGATTGGGTCTAGGACCAGTGCGGTGAATCCGCCATGACGGATAGTAGTGGGATGGTCCCTTCGATCGATGGTGATCGGACAGGAGGACCATGGGTTGAACATTGGGGCGACTGGCTCCAACTCATATATGTCCCTTAGCGCATGCTTCCGCTCCCTCTTGGGGATGTGGGTTGCATATATCATGTTCACCGTCCGCACTTGTGGGGGGAACCTCTTCTGTCCTCCGGTGTTCGGCGGCCGGGGCTCCTCCTCGTCATCACTATGTAACCCCTTATCTTTGTTTTCGGCATTTAACTTGCCGGCCTGCTTGAACACCCAACATTCCCTATTGGTGTGGTTGGCTGGCTGGCTTGTCGGGGGTGCCGTGTATTTGACACAAGCGATCGAGTATACGGTCCAAACTGGACGAGCCTGGAGTGCTTCTTTTGAATGGCTTTTTCTGCTGACCGGCTTTAGAGCCTGTGAATCCTGCATTGACTGTCGTATGCTCGGTATTGTCGCTGTTGATGCGGCGCTTATGTTTGTTGCGACGTGCCCTGCCATTGCTATCCTTGGTATCTGATGTACCATGGTTCTTTGATATGTAATTGCTGCGAGCCAGCCAGCTGTCCTCTCCCACGCAATAGCGGGTCATGAGTGTCATGAGGGCTGCCATAGATTTTGGCTTTTCCTGGCCAAGGTGCCGGGCGAGCCACTTGTCGCGGATGTTGTGCTTAAAAGCTGCTAGGGCCTCTGCATCCGGACAGTCGATGATTTGATTTTTCTTTGTCAGGAACCGTGTCAAGAATTGCCTGGCCGATTCCTCTGGCTGCTGAATTATGTGGCTCAAGTCATCGGCATCTGGTGGTCGCACATAAGTGCGCTGGAAGTTGTCGAGGAATGTGGCTTCCAGATCTTCCCAACAACCAATGGATTCTGCTCGCAGGATGTTGAGCCAATGCCGAGCTGGTCCTTTGAGTTTGAGTGGGAGGTATTTGATGGCATGTAGATCGTCACTGCAGGCCATGTGGATGTGCAGGAGGAAGTCCTTGATCCATACCGCAGGATCTGTTGTGCCGTCGTATGATTCGATATTTACGGGTTTGAAACCCTCTGGGATTTGGTGATCCATTACTTCGTCTGTGAAGCATAGGGGGTGTGCGGCGCCTCTGTACTGGGCTATATCGCGACGCAGCTCAAATGAGTCTTGTCCGCCGTGTTTGGCCCGGCCGGATTTACTTTTACTGTATCCGGCGTGACGGTTATCGACTCACGTAGTGGCGCGCCCTCGTGATCCATAGATCGATCTTGCGTGTTTTGCTTTGTCCTCCAATACGTCTCGCAAGTCTAGCGTGTTTCCTCGTGCCTTGACATTTTTATTTGAGTGGCGTCGGGGTGCGGGATGAGCTTTTGGCTGAAATGCCTCTCTGTCACGGCCACGAGGTGGCCGATCAGCCGCGTCATACGCTGGAGATGTAGGTTTTAATGCTTCCTCCTCCAGTCGGGGTAGCAACCTGCGCTTTGGGTAACTCTTGGAGGGGCGTTCGAGTTCATATTCCTCGGACGCAAGGACTTCAGTCCATCTGTCAGCTAGCAAATCTTGATCAGCTTGAAGCTGCTGTTGCTTTTTCTTAAAGCTATTTGCTGTGGCTATAAGCTGGCGGTTGAACCGCTCTTGCTCGATGGGATCCTCAGGCACGACAAATTCGTCATCGTCGAGGCTTGCCTCATCTTCGGAGGGAGGCGTGTAATTATCATCCTCCGCCTCTCCATCTGCCGCTCTCTCGGGAGGGCTGGCCTCTCCATCCTCCTGCTCTAAATCTTGCTGGAGGGGATTGTCGTCATCTTCGGCACTATCCAGAGTGCTATTATCTCATGTGCTGGTATCACCTCTTTTGCCTTGGTGAGACTTAGAGTGGCGCCGCTGATGTCATCGCTTGGCTTGCTTCTTGGAGGGGTCATCCTCCGCTGTCCCGTCGCCATTGCCTTCTTTGGGTGTGTCCACCATACATATATTATGATGAGGTGGCTGTCCAGTGCCCTGTGGGCAGTGGTTCTTGTTCGTCTCCTGCATCGTCGTCCATATCGTCGATGTCTTCGGAGTCGAAGTCGAGCATGTCGGTCAAATTGTCGACAGTGGCTACTAAGTGGGTGGTGGGTGGGCGGCGAATTTCTTCGTCATCCGCATCCCAATCCCGCCGGACATAGTTCGGCCAGGACTCTCCTGACAAGGAGAGAGACCTTAATGAGTTCAGTATGTCGCCGAAGGGGGAGTGCTGAAAGATATCCGTGGAGGTGAATTCCATGATCGGCGCCCAATCGGATTCGATAGGCACGGGCGCAGGCGGTTCGGAGTCCGTGGCCGGGGAAGAATCCGGCAGTTTGGCATCATGGCTCTCGTGAAGGGTAAGGTCGATACTCGGCTCGATCGCCGCTGAGAATGCGGCCTCCGTGGCGGGGTCTATCCACCCGTCCATGGATGGCACAATTGGCTCCGAATTGAGGTTCGAAGCGGTTGCCAGTGCGGTCTCCTGAACACTGTCCGATGGTAGAGCTAAATCATGATCATCGTGACCGTGCGGCGCACTCGGCAGGGGCTTGAATCCGTCGAAGATCAATTCTCCATGGATGTCGTCCATGTAGTTTAAGCTTCCAAACGTGACCTGGTGGCCAGGGGCGTAACTCTCGATCTGCTCCAGATGGCCAAGCGAGTTGGCCCGCAGTGCGAAGCCACCGAATACGAAGATCTGTCTGGGGAGAAAAGTCTCACCCTGGACTGCATCGCTATCGATGATTGAAGGAGCCCTCAAGCCTAACGATGACGACACAGAGGAACTCTCAATGAAAGCACCAATGTCGGTGTCAAAACTGGTGGATCTCGGGTAGGGGGTCCCGAACTATGCTTCTAGGCGGATGGTAACAGGAGGCGGGTGACACGATGTTTACCCAGGTTCGGGCCCTCTTGATGGAGGTAATACCCTACATCCTCCTTGATTGTTCTTGATAATATGAGTAGTACAAGAGTTGATCTACCACGAGATCGAAGAGGCTAAACCCTAGAAGCTAGCCTATGGTATAATTGTTGTTGTTGGTCCTACGGACTAAACCCTCCGGTTTATATAGACACCAGAGGGGGCTAGGGTTACACAGAGTCGGTTACAAGGAAGGAGATCTACATATCCGTACTGCCAAGCTTGCCTTCCACGCCAAGGATAGTCCCATCCGGACACGGGACGAAGTCTTCAATCTTGTACCTTCATAGTCCAAAAGTTCGGCCAAAGGATATAGTCCGGCTGTCCGGATACCCCCTAACCCAGGACTCCCTCATACATATTTCGTCCTTTTAGCGACCCATTTAAATGTTGGGTTAATTTCCGGCCCGGTGTGTCTTTCAGACTGTTAACGGCCCATAAATCTGATGGGCCATTTGTAGTCGGACCTGAGTTTCGGCCTTTTAGCGACCCATTTAAGTGTTGGGCCAATTTCTGGCCCGGTGTCACTTTTAGCCTGTTGACGGCCCATAAATCAGTTGGGCCATTTGTAGTCGGACCTGTGTTTTGGCCTTTTAGCGACCCATTTAAGTGTTGGGCCAATCTCCGGCCCTGTGTGCCTTTCGGCTTGTTAACGGACCATAAATGAGTTGGGCCAGTTGTAGTCGGACCTTAGTTTTGGTCTTTCAATGGCCCATGCCCTTCATGGTCCAATACCAGCCCGGTTTCTCTTTCGGCTTGCTAAAGGCCCACAACATAGTTGGGCCGTTTACAATATTACCTGACTTTCGGCCTCTTAGCGGCCCATGCTCTTCATGGTCCAGTACAAGCCTCCTGTCTCTTTCGGCCTGCTAAAGGCCTACAGTATAGTTGGGCCATATGTAGCCCAAACTTAGTAACGACCTCTTAACGGCCCGTGAAATAAATTGGGGCCACCTGTTGCCCGCTTCGATGTCGGCCTGTTAACGACCCGGGAGGTAAGAAGGCCGACCATTAACTTTCGGCCTAGTAACGGCCGATTAACTTAATGAGCCCACTAAAGTTCGTTCATGTCTTTTGGCCAAATTAGATAATTTGAGCCCATTACGACGAGCAATTATGCACAGGACCAAAACCGATCAAGCAAAGGTACGACATACAGGGAATAACGTTGCACATCTAGCATATATTATAGGAAATTACATCCACTAGGCAATCAGAGATTGGTGCCAGTGCAAATAAATGAGCAGAACCTAACCATCTACAACGTCACAATCTGCAACCTCAGCACAGAAGACACCCATAAGCATGTGGGCAAGTTCTTGCTGCTTTGCTACACTGTCTCTGAAAACATTGATAAGTTGTTGTGTCGCACGCCTCTACACCTCTGATTCATCCACCATTTCCATCATTGCTTCAGCCATTAATTGGTTCACAAACATACATTTATTCTGTTGCATTCGAGACAGAGGATACTGAACAGATTCAGATGGCGATTTTGGCAGGCTTGTATTATTGATAGTGGAGAGTGTCTCGACCATTGCATCATAACATAAATTAGGACGGGAACCAAACAGATTAATCATGAGTTATTGCCATATTATCTGGCCTAGATTTACTGGAAAGAAACAATGGGGTTGCCTTGCTATTTTTAGTGTTTGACTTCTTATCTTCAGCAGCCTGCACAAAATTAACATACTAGCATTGCTATCATTGGCCAAGTCACATAATAGGAAAGCAACATTGACACAACGAACGTTTGGGAAACTAGCCTACACCAAATTAACACAATATGGCACAGCTATCATCAGCCAGGTAAGGTAATACGAAAGCAACATTGACACAATGAATGAATGGGCAACCAGAGAAGCACTACAATTCAGTAATGTGCATGATATGAAATAGTACATTCATGCAGCTCAGTATGCAAAACTACCAGGCAGTTTTCCTTACAAAAATCAACATTGGCGCCTTTAACATTTTTCTACAACTAATTTTAGATTAGATAAAGGTTAGATTCACGCCGATTAACAAAATACATGCTGATGTAAAAATATAGTGATATACAATAGGTACTTACATCAGCATTGGAGCATAGAGAATTCCCGTAAGATATTTTCCTCGAATACGATCCCAATGGAGGAAGTCTTGTATCATTTAACCTTATTTCTAAAATAGAGATGGGTATGAAACATGTAGAAAATATGATCAGAATGCTATAAAATTTCAGGATGCGAGGATACGCACATGCTTCTTAGAATGGAGTTGACATTCTTTTGCTGGACTGGAGCGGACTAGTTCTTTGGTCACCAGAATCTGCTTATTATCAATGGGAGTTGGGTTTCTCTGTGCTGGAGCAGTATCTATGAAAAATGGAGTTGGTTAATTATCTCCTGGCATTTGGATCTTTTGCAAAGACCTGGTTTGTAACCCTTCAGATTCTAACATAGCCGTCTTCCCCTTGCATGCCTTATATAGAAGAATGGTGATTCAGCTATAAAACATGCTACAGCAGAGATGGAATAGGTACTGAAGAATAGAAAGGCATGACATATTGACATGTATTCCCTCCATCCGGAAATAAATGGATGGGTATAGGCGTATTTCAGTTCAAGATACATCCAGTTTTATCCATTTCTGCGACAATTAATCCAGACGGAGGGAGTATGATGTAAGAGCTAGGGATACGAAAGGACAACACAGTAAAAAAACACTGAAAAACCCACTGCAGAACCAAAGTATTCAAACCCACTGATATGAGATAGTACACTGATGCAGCTCAGGATGCAAAACTACTAGGCAGTTTTCCTTGCAAAAATCAACATTGTGGCCTTTAATCATACATTTTGCTACAACTAAATTTAGATCAGATAAAGGTTGGATTCATGCCGATTAACAAAATACATGATGATGTAAAAATATAGTGATATACAATAGGTACTTACATCTACATTGGAGCATAGAGAATTCCTGCAAGAATCTTTCCTCATAAACGATACCATTGCAGAAATTCTTCTATCTGTTAAGCTTATTTTCTAAAAGAGAGATGGTTAAGAAACATGTAGAAAATATGATCAGCATGCTATAAAATTTCATGATGCAAGGATACGCACACGCTTCTTAGAATTGAGTTGACATGTTTTTGCTGGACTGGAGCGGACTAGTTCTTTGGCCACTAGAATCTGCTTATTATCAGTAGGAGTTGGGTTTCTCTGTGCTGGAGCAGTATCTATAAAAACTGGAGTTGGTTTATTATCTCCTGGAGTTTGGATCTTATGCAAAGGCCTTGTTTGTAACCCTTCAGATTCTAACATAGTCGTCTTCCCCTTGCATGCCTTGTATAGAAGAATGGTGCTTTAATTATAAAACATGCGACAGCAGAGAGATGGAATAGATACTGAAGAATAGAAAGGCATGACATATTGACATGTATTCCCTCCATCCGGAAAAAAATGGATGGGTCTAGGCATATTTCAGTTCTAGATACATCCTTTTTCATCCATTTCGGCAACATGTAATCCAGACGGAGGGAGTATGGTGTAAGAGCTAGGGATACGACAGGACAACACAGCAAAAAAACACTAGTTGAATGTAAAATTGTATGGTAGCGGAATACATATAGAAATAACTAAGGCAACATACATGTGTATGATTGGGAAAATAAGATGGCATTGCAACAGAGCACTAGAACAACACTTCAATGTACAAAAACATGATATGGTAGACAGATGAAGTACATACTGATGAATAACAATGCATAAGATATTCAGAAGCATGATGTCCAAATTAAGCAGACGGCATTGTGATAGAGTAGAATGACAGTACTTGAATTTGAAAACATGTTATCATGAATGGAATAGGTACTGAAAAACAGGAAGGCATGACATATTTACATGCATGATCAGCATGCTAAGCACATGGCATTGTAACAGAGTAGATACACTCCAGGACATTATATGCATGTTGTACCCATATCACAGGCCAATTAGAGCAAGGACCTTGTGGGGTGAAGAGGATTCATCATCTTTCTACAAGTCTTCTGAAGAACTGCCTTTACATGTTCCATCATATTGGGTATCATTGACATCAAGTTTATTGGCCTTTACATTGCTCCCTGAGGTTCTTGTGGATATATCAGTGTGTGCAATTATATCTGACATGCATGGAAGACAACTAGTAGTTAGATTTATGTAATGAGTGCCTGTAGGAGACGACATAAATAGTAGGACTGGGGTTAACTAGCAGCAACAAGTCTCATAAACTAAAGGGAGAACATAGATGAAAGCTACAGAATATGTATCGTTTGTACTCGAGATTAACTAGATGGCACACAAAAGTATTAAAGAACAACATAGGTAATACTAGAAGTGGTATAATACTATAATCACCAGCCTGTGGGATAGCATTGGCTGATGGATGATAACTATGGAACAGCGTTACCGAAAGAACAAGTATCTTAGCTGAACTATGGAACAGTGTTAACTCCTGAACAAGACCTGTAAGAGATCAGCATGAATATAAAGTGAAATGTGATGATCTATTTTCCATGCTTTGATGAATAACAAAGCCATAAATGTTGCACACAAGTAAGATGAGGGTACAACCTATTTGGATCCCATCCATAGGAGTGAGCATCATGTCCTGACTTGTTGATGGCCCTGCAGTTGTTGTGGCTGTCCATGTTGGGCACGCGCATTCGATGCACGGAACTATTGAGTGGGGACTATAGCTCCCTTCTGGTGTATGCTTCCCTTGTTGGAGCAGCTGCGGTGAGTCGGAAGACGGTGTGTCTGAAGATGCAGATAACACATAATGTTAAGAACGACATATCTCTTTGATCTGAAGAAATACACTAAGAGATCAACAGCAAGGTACGAGAGTGGTCACACGTCTGTTGACTAAAGACTAAATTGGGGTCACACGATTTTATTTTATTTTGGTACTGTCTGATCTACGCTGGATGGCTGGCCGTCTTGTGCCTCCTGGCTGACACTGTTCGGAATCTTCCCCGAAGAGCCAGCGACCAACGGCAGAGCAGCCTGGCTCCGCCGTCCGTGGCCCCGGCCAAAACCCTGCTCCCCTCCCCACTGCACTGCCGTGGTTGCGCCGCCCCTGGGCCAATCCACAAAGACTCCCCGTCATCCAGATCCGGCGGCGGCAGTACCTTCAACCCACGCAACTCTAAAAGATAGCCATCTAAGCGCTGCTTCCGCGGCGAACTTGCGGCCCCGCACCCATACGTTAGACACCAGCCAACCAGCAGCCTAGGAGCTCCGCCGCCTCAAGGGGTGTTGCTTCCCATTTGGAATCGATTGGCCCAGAATAAAAATTCAGACAACTGCGCCTAAATAAAGTGATTTGAGATGAGGGTGCGACCTATCTGGTGGCATGGTGAAGTAGGCAGGTCCAGCTGCCGAGTCGGTGAGGCCGGCGCGGTTGCGGTGGCGACCGTCCGCAGGGAAAGAGCGATGTCACGATGGTCGACGGCTATGTGGAAGAAGCGCCAGGACTCTGGACGGATCCGAAGTTGGAGCAGCTCCAGCGCCGTGAAAAACGGCGGAGGTGAATCGGCTCCGGTACGGTTCACGCGGCCGTCGTCGAGGCAGCACTAGGAGCACAGAGTAAGAGGCACACGGCCTAGTGCACGACGGCAAATGGACATCGTCTCCGGCATTAGGGAGGAGGGCGGCTATGAAATTGGTGCGGTGGGGGTGCCATGGAGGTGGGGCTGAGGTTTCGCGGCTCGAGAGAAGGGAGCTTCCCGGGGAGAAGGTGATTTGGCGCCCACGAGGTATGAATGGGGGCGGGCGGCGGGGAATTGGGAGGGGAGTGGAACCATGTCTTACGAACGCATTTGTCTGAAATGTGAGGGGGAGTTACAGTTCTACCCTTGCCTATAGGCTTCTCGACTTGGGTCTGTGTACTGAGGGTCGGGGATAGTAGAGTAACTTTGCTTCTCCCCAAATAGTGGGCGGGAGGGATTTCGGGCGAGGAGGGCGTGTTTTGAACTATAGTGGGCGCGAGCGATTTCAGGCAAGGAGAGCGTGTTTTGAAATAATGGGCGCGAGCTATTTCGGGCGAGGAGAGCATGTTTTGCCGACCATGGTTTATGAATTATTCGGCACATGTCATTTCGGCCGAGGAGAAGGCGCGTTTGGATGAAGTTACGAACCTACCCTCGATGTACAATGGGCCAATTGTTGCGTGTCCCACATAGGACGGCAATTTCGCGTCTCCCATTTATTTGCTCGGGCGAATTCCACCGAGCAGAGAGGATGTTTAACGGTTCATTCAAATTTTGGGAGAACAAGCATCCACGTCTACCTTACCAAGTTGATTCGGATCAAATTTGGAAATATTAGCTTGCCACTTCTTTTTTAGATGGAGAGATGATGCTCGGGAGTAATGTGTTTTTACATGCTCATTGCTAGCGATTTACTATATGGCAAATAGTTGACCCACTCAAAAATGCGAATCAAACCCAAAATGAAATATCTCGATTCAATGAAAAAGCTCATTCAGTAAGTCAAAATAGTGATCTAAGTCCAAAATTGAACACCTCAATCGAGTAGCATGTTGTACAGTATTATAGTACTCCATGAACATGTTGAAAGTCAAATTAATGAACTTGTTTGATATACGCATATATCCGTTCATGTGTGGATTGCAGACAACATGTTCTCCAATTTAAATATTTGAATGCAAGTTTATATCGAAACATGGTTTATATCAGTCTTTGGTGCATAAAACGCGACCTCCCCCTCTCCCGGACTCATGTTCTCTCTCTCTCTCGCCGACAATCTTCAATTCTGTCGCACCCATCCGGCATAAAAACCTTGTTGGTCCCTCTCTCTCTCTCTTTGTGTTTGTGTGTGCGGGGGATCTTTCTAGTTCGCATGCATATATACACCATCTATAGGTCTCTCTCGCACACTATGTATGATACTCTAGCTAGTCCAAGATAGATATCTTGGGTGCACTCATCGTACGCACACAAATTCCTTGGCTCTTTGCCTGTAACTCTCTCACGCACCACTATGTCATCTCGGAGCTCTTCCCCTCTCTCTCAAACTCTCCATCCACCTGGCTCACACATACACATGCATATCTCACTTGCACTCGATAGGCCCATCTAAAACTCTACCTCTCCCCCTCGTTCTCTCTCCATCTCACACGCGCACACACACAATCTCATGCCCAGCTAGCCAAGTATGATGGTCTCTCACTCAATTGTAGGCACACGCAGTCCCCCCTATATGTATATGACTAGCTAATCTTAGTCTCCATCACAAACATGTGCATGGTCTATCTCGATTTCTCTCGGGGCATCTTTCTATCGCGCACGCACTCCCTCGATCTCCCTCTCGACCTTTGTTCCTTGTTGGCCAGACCTCTATTGGACATGTGCTATAGGGGTGTCTCTCTCGGTTGCAAACAATCACACACTAGCTATATTCGTGTATCTCCCCGCCTCACTTTTCCATCTCGGAGATGCATGCGTGATATGTTCGCATAAGAAACGAAAAACACACACTCTCTCTAATTTATCGTTTGTTGTCACTTTCTCTTTCACACACATACTATTTTTGCACACTTACTCATTCTCCTTCACACGCACTTGATTTGTCTCGACTGAGGCACTCTCCTCGGTCCATAGCATATAGATTTATTGAAAATTCAAACATCACAAAGTTTGACCATGTACGTGGAGAAAAAGAATTACATCTAGTACGGCAAACATATACCATTAGATTCACCATGAGATGTAGTTTTGTATGATGTATCTTTGGTATTGTAGATATAAATAACAATTGCGTAAACCTGATCAAAGTTTCCAAAGTTTGACTTCTCAAAAATTTACATGCACTGCATTATCGAGCGGATGGAATATCTCTTTCCCCCTCTTAGCTATCTGACACACGACTCAGCCTTATCGGGGCTCCTCAATCTCTCTCAAACTTTATTGGTCAGTTTGGTTCGTGACCTGACCCTCGTGCCTAGATGGCCGGTACTGCCTAGTGTGGACGTGAGATGTAAAATATTTCTGCCTGGCCAGGCTTGTGTGGTGCTGAAGCGTTTAGTTCATGCCTGGGCCAAGCAAAGCATCAACGTCCCATCAATCAATCCATGCATCAATTATTTAATGCTAATTCCATCCATTTTGTTGTTAGCCTCATGGCCACACGACTAGGCACAGCCAGGCATTCGAAATCGGTTGCCTGGGCCAGGCTACTTGCAGTGTCTGGAGTTCAGCCCGGCTAATTAAAGTGCAAGGGAACCCAGGCCAGGAGGGCTTTCTTTTTCACGGGGTAGCAACCAAACAAGCATGCATGAAATCCAGCCACAACCCTAGGCCAGGCAAAAGATGCTTAGGACACAGGCCTAACTGGCCTTATATCTCCCTAGTTCACACAGACACATGTCTCGCTCGCGCTATACATATAGACCCATCCAACACTCTCCGCCCTTGTTCTCTCTCCATGTGACATGCACCCCCTAAGTACCATAATCCCTCACTCCATCATAGGCGCAAGCACTCCCCCCTCCTATGTATGATTATCTCTTACTAGCCATCTGGAACACACGTATTGTCTCCTTCCATCTATACGTCTATCTCGATATCTCTCGGGGCATCTTCTATCGCGCACACACCTTGTCACTCGATCTCCCACCCATGTAGTCCCATCACGATCTCCAGGGGATCTCTCTATGACAAACATACACTCTCTCCTCCCCATGTCTGCATTTTCTCTGTACGTATCTCTCGACCTCTCTCCCTTGTTTGTCAGACCACTCTTGGCCACGTGCTAGGGGTCTTGCTCTCTCGGTTCCAAACAACCACACACTATCTCCTCACCTTGCCTCCGTTGTCGAACATGCATGTGTGATATGTTTGCATAAGACATGCACACTTTTTCTCTACTTTTATCGTGTGTTTTCCATGTCTCTTTCACACACACACACACACACACACTTTTTTCACTCACTCTCTCTCTCTCTCTCTAGTTAAGGACTCTGTCACGTCCATAAGCATATGGATGTTTTGAAAAGTCAAACCTCAAAAAAGTTTGACCAGGTATATGTGGAGAAAAACATTTACATCTGGAACGATCATTAGATTCATCACATCATGTACTTACTCCATACTATCATTTGTCTTTGGTATTGTAGATATAAGTAATTTCTTTATAAACTTGGTCAAAGATTCAAAAGTTTGACTTAAAAAAAATTGGAACTACATTATCGAACAGAGGGAGTAGCTCTCTCTCTCTCTCTCTCTCTGCTATCTCTCACAGGCCTCCACTCTCACTCGAACTCTCTATACCGACGGATTATACGCTCAATGTGTTAGCGTATAGCTCCGTATATTGTTTAATTGACTGGTCAACCAATCCACATGCTGCCTTGTCAGCTCGTGTTCTGTATCTTCGTGTGCTAGCCCATGTGGCAGTGGGTGAAAATAAGTAAACTAGAGGCCCATCTGACACGCGGTGAAGTAAAAAAAGTTGAAACCACTCGGGGTAGCACCCCGCACGCTAGTAAATTGAGGGCGCATTGAGGACAAACTTCTTGAAGCGAAGGACGCACTCGCGCACAATTCACCACTGCACGGCGGCATCACAGAAGGACGCACTCGCCCACACCTAGCACACAACACACACCAGCACACGTGTACACCGGCGTCGCCGCCGGTTCAGATGGACGGCGAGGCAGCCAACAAGCGGAGGCTTCTCGAGCCAAAACCGCATCTGGCGAGCCTGGACTTCATCAGCGGCCTCCCCGACGACATGCTGCTCGTCATCATCGGCCTCCTCCCCACAAAAGTTGTCGTGCAGACCGCCCTTCTCTCCCGGCGGTAGAGCCCCCTCTGGCGCTGCGTCCCCCTCAACCTCACCGTCGACAGCTGCCTCTGCGATAGGGATTGCAAACTCATGGCCGCAGTCTCCAAGATCCTTTCATCACAACTTGTAATAGGCGCCGTGTCCTGTTCCTGCGTTTTCAAAATCCCGCGAATCAAACAGGTCCTGAGTTGGTGATGATGTTGTGCCTCCCATCTTTCACCAATAGCCGTCGGATCTAGATCTGACGCATACAAACCAAGCTTCTCCATTTTTGCAAAAAGATGCCCACACTTGTTCCCTATTTACAAACAACTCCTTCTCTCTCACAATCAGCCTTATCTCCTCCCCACCACATCTAGAAGGTCGTGGAAAAATCTGGCGCGATGGCCGCTGCCGGAGCCGTCCACCCCCAATCTTGGTGTTCCGTGCAATGCACGGGCATCTACGCATGGGAAATTATGTCAAACATGGCTAGTTGTAAGCAGGCTAGCTCTACAGCCATGATGATAGTGACTGCAGATGGTGAGGCTGACTATGGTATGCCGAACACGACGCCTATACTCAGGTGTCATCTCCGGCGTAGGGTCTTGTCACTTCACTGTGAGGAGCAGCACGTAATAATTTGACCAACGGGTAGTACAGTGCTAGTACTCCTACTACTACATTAATAGTACTACTACTAGTACTAGTAGCACCACCGTCTGGATTTAGGAGTACTACCACGTCCATCTGGATTTTAGTATTTGACTGACAATATCTAGTAATGCATGTCACAAAAAATGTACTACTCCCTCTGTAAATAAATACATGGTGTTTTATTCCTATCGGCGACAGAGCTTAATGTTTTTTTGCTAACTAGAGTACTAATAGGACTACATGCAATGAACTAAACACTGCATGTCATGTTTGGTAGTCTCAAGTCATTGAAAGCATGCACGGCCCACATTTCTCATTTGTTGATATGTCATGAAATAAGAAACAAGGAGGGAGTTAATGCACCGTGCCTAAGTATTTTGGGATTATTTGGTTTTCGTAAGGTGACTTAAACAACATTTTTGTTTACATGCATTAACATTTTATTAGTTAAATCAAAGGTCAAAACTTGGCGCAAAATGCAAAAAGGGGACCAATAAACAAGTAAACATCAAACTTCTCTCGTTTGGCCCCAACTAGAGGTCCAGTGAGATGACTATACTGCACCAGCATGGAGGGGGACGCAGCTTCATTGACTTACGACAACTGCCTTTGGGTGAATGACACATGGGCCCAGGGAGTGGCTGGCCCACCTATCATACAGCCAAAGGCAGGTGCAGTAGAGGGCCGAGGACTAGTACGAAATCCTACGCACCTACGCACGCTAACCAAGGGCAAGAGTGATCACTCGAATCGCAAGATCAGTTGACTAGAAGCTAAGCTAGACCCATGGAGGCGATGAACGCGACCATCAGCTGGCTATGCCAGATGGTCCATGACGCCGGCCTGCGGCCCGGCACCGAGGAACGTCTCCAGGTAGTATTGCTTGAGGCCGCCAGGGCGAGGGGCCGCTTGGACGACAACTTCGTCTCCTTGTTCGACGAGGTCCTCGTTGGTTTCCTCGACAAGTTGACCGTCGTCAAGAAGATTGCGGACGACTTTGACGTAAGCCTCCAGCCGATGCGCCCAGGCTCTGCGCTTCTCACCAGCCTCAACGGCCACTATGGTGACAACCTCTTCGACGCACTGGTGGCCCTGCGACTGCCCGCCGTCGTGCCGTAGAATGTCCACCTCGAGGTCGCGCTCGCCGCACAACGCTTGGCGCAGCAAGACACCATCGACATAATCACCCACGTCTATGCGCAAATCGTCCACAAGGACTACTACATGCAAGAGGAGGACGATAGGATGTTGGCCTTCTTGGACCGCAGGGCAACCTTGGACGGCACTGTTCAGAAGCACGTTGAGCTCGCCGCCAACGCCGCTGCTCCTCACACGTTGGTTGGTGACCCGGCGCACTAGGGCGTGAGGATGTCGTTGATGGATCCGTATGTATTTTTTATCTTTCCGTCAATTCCATGTAGTAGTATATGATACTACAGTAATTATCTTACCTTTCGCATCAACTTCACAACTTCCGTACGTACTCCATGCATGAACAGCACCAGAACCAAACTTCTCATTACTCTAGGCAAAATCGTTATTTTCTATCTATCGGTCGCGCCATGGAGCGGAACCAATATTTACAAGTTACGAGTTCAAAAGGAAAAGCTTGCCATGTTCGCGTCGCACCCCCACACGGTTGGTCCGGCACGCCGCTCAAGCGGGAATGCGTGCGGTGTTGCATTTTCACTTACAAGTGGGACCGAAGTTGAGCAAACCGACTATCGGCAAACCCCCACCCCGCCCACCGTGCGATGGCTGAGAAAATAGGATGGGGAAGAGATGGTTGTAGCATGGACTCCAAGAAAATTGGTGTCGGATGGGACTCGTGTGGGTGGCGTGTGCCATACTACTAGACGTGAATGCTAGTTATGGCCCATGCCACCCCACTATATCGAGCCTATATCGAGGTACGTAGAACAAATTTCCTATAGTCTGTGCTCAGCCCTCCTCTATCTCTCTTCTCAGCCAGCCAGCGGACGCGCGGAGCCCATCGTCTGTTTGCTCACATGCGGCCCCACATGTCAGTGAAAACGCAAGAGGACCCACTGAACCTGCACATCTTTCACCTCGATGTGCTGGTGATGAAAAACAAATCCAATAAAGATCTTTTGTGGCCGCTTTTGGAGTTACTCAAGAGTAGTAAGATTCTGTTTACAGTTAACCCAAGATGCACACCTCGTGGCTTCAACTACCACTCTATTTTCTTTTGTGACACGACCTGGATACTGGATGTCCCACGTGTCGGCAAAAGGAGGAAGAACCCGACCAAATCTTCGGTTGTGCTCTCGGATTAGACTACTTGTGCTAACTTCAAAATTTTATTGTGTACTCCCTCCGTTCCAAAATACTTGACTTCCATTTGTCCAAAAATGGATGTACCTATATACTCAAACATGTCTAGATACATATATATTTTGACAAATAGAAGGCATGTATTGGGCAACGGAGGGAGTAGAATGGATGCAAGTTTTTGTGTTGGGAAGAAGAGTATATCCATATATTGATAGAGCGCAATTTAGTAGATGTTCTATCACTTTTAGCTAGCACAGAGGCTAGAGATGAGATTAGTGCACTTGTTGATACTCCTACTAGAATAGAGGCTAGACATGAGACTAGATGCGAGGAAGCAAAGTCTACTTCTTTATACTCGAAGAAGAAAGAAGCACGGAAGATCGAGCCTCCGCAGATCAACAATGAATGCATCGAGAAGGCACTAATCCAACTTACAGGAGTAGTAAAATGTATTCTTGTGGTTCTTGTTATCTTTGGTCTTGCTTTTCTAGTCAAAATTATCGTTGGAGTTCATGCAAAACGGAGGTCCGTTTGGGGTCATGCGTTGGAGTTGGCCTTACAAGTGGGTCCGCGGTTAAGGAGACCGACTATCGGCAAACCCCCACCTCGCCCGCCGCACGATGGCTGAAGTTAGAGAAACGACGAGGTTGAAGAGATTGTTCTAGCACGGACTCCAAGAAATAATATGGTGTCAGATGGATGTCGTGGTGGTGGCGTGTGCCGTACTCCTGGACGTGAATGCTTGTTCTAGCCCATGCCACCCTACCACTCCTACTACTTACTCCTACTATATAGTACTAGTATCAAGGATTCGAGGTGCTGGTTACGTACAACGAACACATTAACATATGGCTACAGTAAAAACACCCGACCGATGCGCGAAGCATGTGAAGCTAGTACAAATAGTGTACTACTATTGTTGATTGGCCTCATCCGATAAGCTGTTGCAATGCACGTACAATTATGTATTCGGAAAATATTTTTTTGCCTCGTCGCACCACTCACTCAGAGAAGCGACTCGAAAGCCATTCATAAATTTAGTAAGTTTATCACAAGCATATCATTTTATTACATACAACAGGTCATCAACCCACATCACAACGAGGATACATTATAAATACTAAAGTCTTCACCACACAACAAATAACAAGCAATGAAATGAACTTCAACTCAACCATTCCTCGGTGTTGGAAATGCTTGCTTTGAACCACAAGTGATTCTCTGGGACGGGCCATCGTTTGTCGATCTGGAAAGCAACGTAGGACTGATCATCCAGGCTGAAGCGGCCTACTATATCAGTACCAGGGTAGGGAACCACCCAAATGTTCGAGGTATAGACATAGTTGCTTCTCATAAATGGTACTAGTAACATTGTGTCAACAGCAGTTGGATTGCCTTTCACCATCATCGGATAGTTTTGTCCAAGGAAGAGCGAGTTTTCTCCAAGACTATCAATTCTGCACCAGGGAGAAGGAGTTGGCGCTAGCACACTAGTATCCACCCCGAATACCATGCAACGGGTGTTGGAATAGGTCCGGAGAGTGCGACCATGGGAGACTACACCTGCTTCCTTAGCAGTAACATCATTAGTGGGCTTTATACACACAAGAAGAGGTTATCCATCGGAATTAGTTGCCAGGCGCCACAGAGTATATGGGCGCTGCTCGTCCTCATGCTCGTGATCATCACCATCGTCATCTCCCCCTTGGTTATAATGATTTTCAAGTATAGGTGGTGGGATGTTCACAGGACCTTGGAAACACACGAAGAAGGTTAATTAGTAAAGGGAAACTTGCTAACCCGCATGCATGTGGATGAAACAATTATAATTACGGTGGAAGAAAAACGTACCGAAACTACAAGGATCCCATGCAAAAATAGTAACACGAGTGGTGGCAGCAAACACAATGCCCTCGTATTGAATTGCATCACAGTACTCATCCGTGTACAGAAACTGATTTTTGAGCAATATCCATCGAGTCAAACCACTAAGGACGGCAACAAGCTTGTCGAAGATAGCAACAACTTGATAGTTGTTGTAATTCCAAGAGTGGTTGGGAACTCGACAAATTGCTATCTTCCATAGAAGACAGTCACCATGATCGTATTTGAACGTGCGTACAATACCAGTGTGCTCAACCTCTGGGCAGTCTGCTGAGATTTTTGGAAGTGGAACCCGGTCACGAGTGTACACATTCACAAGTTCCCACTCGCAGTTGGACCCAATGTAAACAACCCAATCTCCATTTGCGCCCGCCCAAGCCTTGCCCTCAAGCGATGACATCTTAACATCATAGGTATCATTATCAAGCGGCATCAACTGGCACAGGGCGAGGCCTCCGTCGTGCCAGCGCCAGTCATCAGGGTCATGGCGAAGAAGATAGGGGAGATCAAACCGCTCCTTGACTCTTGGGTTCTTTGTAATGATGTTATTAGTTGAGTCGAGAATGGGCTTCAACGAACCTGCCATGCTAGCCGAGGTGATGACGTCGCACCGATCAATGAGTTCCTCCACCACGTCATCTTTCAGATCGGGGCAAGAATAACGGGGTCGTTTCTGGCCTGTTCCCTCCATGGAGAAGACGATCGAACAATGGCAGAAGAAAGGGTGAAGGGCTGAAGGAAAATGGAGGAGGGAGAGGAAGAGCGTGCGACAACAGTCCCAAATCGAGAGGGAAAGGTGAAGAGTCGATGGACGGTTGCGAGTTTGCCACAGTTCACGAGGAGGCGCCCTGGCCTACACGTCTGTTTGGAAATACTCCTACTACTCGCCGTCGTCTCACTGATATGTTGGAACGGGACCACATGTCAACGAAACCTGGTATGTAATTTCTCGTGCAAAATGCAATCTGGCCGCGTTGGCCTGAGGTGCCGCACTAGTTATCGACCTTTATTTTTTTAATGGCGTGCCGATCAGTTTTGATGCACGACTAACTGGTACTGTACGCAGAGAAAATATAAACTACTCTACCACTACTCCACCTCCAGTACTAGTAGTATAAAAAAGATATATAGGTTGGAGCTTGAGCGCTTTCTTGCTAAGGGCTGCCCACTTGATTCTCACACTACCACCCTCTCTCCAGATCTAAAAAGACGGCCCCTCTCTCCCTCCTCACCGGTGGTCATAGATCCGCCGGGGAAGAAAAGGACGTGTAGTGTTGACGCACTCGTCGTCGGTGAGCGAGGTCACGCACTGACGACAAGGCTGTCCTCTCAGACCTAGCGCCCGGGCGGGATGGCCTCAGTCCCCAAGCTTGCTGCCGTAGTGTGTGTGGAGGACGACGACCACGAGCGAAGCCACTTCCCGCCGACCCTCAGGTATGCTACCTCTTTTCGAACCATAACCTTGTTCTATTGGCCCATCTGCCACGTCATTGCATCTGGATCTTTTCCCACTCCACCATCTTCCCAATTTGCTATCCTCTGCCCTGCTGGCCACGCAGACGAAAACCATAATTTGCACTATTAAAGGAAACCCTACTTCATGCAGACTAATCCATGTCTGGGTTGAATAAGGAAAGGAAGGGAGACTATACTGTCCAAGAGAGTAGGCATCAAACCCGCATCTAGGTTGAAAAGGGGAAAATCAGTAGCTAAGGAACGAGTCTCGTGTGTCTTGGTTGAAGAAGGGTAGAAAGGCATGACAACGCAATAGAGAATGAACAGGTCGATCGGTTTGTTGTCCTTGCATAGGAAAAAGGTGGCTAAAGAGAACAAAAATGGGACGTAATCCACATATGCTTCCTGGATATTTGTTGCTATGGGCAACCATACCTCCCTCACCACTCTGCGTTCGTGGAGGTACATCGTACTGGTGCGCCCACTGTCCGAATGGGCCTCCCATGCTCTTATTGCCACTTTTTTTGCTGTTAGTATAACGCCAGCAGTCAAGTAAAGCAATGCTACTGCTAAAGTGATGCCACATTTAACTAATGCCGCTCTCAGTCTAATGCCACCGATAAATTTAAGCAATGCCATTTAATGTCACTGGATTATTTCAGGGTTAGCTGTTGATTGTGGATGTATTAAAGATTTTTCAGCTAAGGCATTCTAATGTTGTTGCACAGCCAGTATACCAACGACGAAACTTTTCACTACCTTCAGATTTTTGCACTGTTAATGCTTATAGATTACATACCTCACTTTCATGAGATAAGTTAAATTTTTTGTACAGTGTCACCAAAATGCCAAGGCGCTGATGTCATTTTATTTTGGTTAAACTACACAGACAATTATGAAGACAAGAGGAAAGGTCAAGAGTGGGCACCTCCTCCTCCGGCTGTTCTCTTGATTCGTTTGATCAAGTTTTTATGTTTGATCGGTTATCAAGATTGGCATATCAATTTTTAAGGTCCCCCTGAGTTCAAAATGATATTTACCTTGGAGGTACATGGTTTGCAATTTTTTTATACTGTCAATAATGCTAGTTACCTTCAGACTTTTGTATATGGTTTAATGCTCATGCACAGCTAGTATACCAATGCTAATACTTGTTACCTTTACATTTTGTATTGTTAATTCTTATAGAAACCTTCCAGTGCTAGAGTTTATTGAAATCTGTTCAATAAAACCATTGTACTGTACCCTTTAATAAACTAACTACTCTACTGTTGCACTAGCCACTGGATTAGTGTATATTTGTAGTATTCAAATGGTGTTGCATTAGCGTATGGACATAAATAAAGTGTGGCAAGCTTTCCCAGATATGTGCTCAATAAAACTACTACCTGTTTTTCTAAATACTAGACGTTTGGGTACTTTAAATTGAACCACAAAAACGTCTTATATTAAGGAACAAAGGGTCTAGAGTTCACTCAAATTATCCTGGTAAAGCTAGTCACACCTTTGTTAAAATTAATGTTCATTATGTTATCGGAGGAGCTTTGTATGTTTGTCTCTAATGCCTGTTGACTATGTACCTGATATCATGATGTAATGTTAAGTCATTTCCTTTTGTATAGTGTCACTGAATTGTCAAGGCGGTGATGGCATTTTATTTTAGTAGAACTGCACAAAATTTTCTTAAAAGAAGAGGAAAGGTCAGGAATGGCTCAGTTTTTCAGAAAAAACTATGTATGCCATCCTGACATCAGCCGCTGTTGCTTTATTTATTCCTTCAAATAGGTGGTTAGAAACATCTTTACTAACTTTTCCCATTAAGAAATAGGAATGCTTATATTTGTGAGTCTATGCTTCAAGTAGTGCCACTTTTAGAGTAATCACACTTTCAATATCTATGCAAACAGGGATGCTCGATTTTAGTGGAACTGCACAAAAAGTCCAACTGGTTCAACATTAGGAGCATGTTTTCTTCCAAACCTTTATATCCAATTTGTGGCACTATGAGCTGTTCATTATGAAGGTACATGGTTTGCTACTATCTTGCTACTCTTTTTGTACTGTCATTAGATAGTAATACTAGTGGTGTTCATGTGAATTTATTGGCAGGGTGGAGCTACATTGGAGGTGCAGGACATGATTCAATGATTGGATTCTCAATTTCGGTTGTATCGATTTCACCTCTTCCATCACTGCGAACATGGATATCCTTGGTCTGATGTAGAATAGGCGCTATATTTCTGCTCTGAACCAGCAAATCAATTCAGTATGAAATTGTCTAGGGCAAAACATAACTGCATCAGATTGTCCAGTGTGGAACATGACAGATGCTAAGCAGAAGAGACATGTTTAAACCGAAAATACAAGGTGTGTTATATGTTTACTAGCTACTTGATATTTGTGCAGACAGAGATGTCTGCCCGTTGCTATTTGGCAAACAAACAAAGTGTCCACAATTTTGGTTGAACTGCACAAGAGAATAGTATAGTCACTGCATGCAGTGCCATTTGAAAATAGAAACAGAAAGATTGGATAGTCACTTCATGGACTGCAGAAAAGTAGTACTATACTATTTATTGGCCAACACTAGGTGCTTCATTGCTTTGGTCTGATTATACAATGGGCATCATTTTGCCTAAGTTAAAGTTTGTATTCCAAAAATAGTCTTGCGGTGTGATCGAGAGAAGACCAAATCATATTGCAGTGGATGTTCCTCCATCATGTGTGGTTCATTCTCATGGTTCTAGCTATTGGTGAAACCACTTACGTTTGCAAGAGGAATTGTAGACTTCACAAACAAATTTGTCTTTTCAGTCTGTACTGAATGTTGGCCAAGAGAAGCATCCATGTTAGTAGGAAGAACAGATGTTTTTTCTAGATCTTTGCTTTTGGAGCTACATATTTGTATATGATCTGTGAATCATTGAGATGCATTAACATGTTGATATTATGTATGGGAATTGTAGTAGTTAGTTTTAGTTGTGACGCAAGATCCGAAGTGGTTGATCTTTGCTTTTGGAGCTACATATTTTTATATGATCTGTGAATCATTGAGATGCATTAACAGTTACTTATTTCTGTTCGCTCAATGTTTACAAGTTACTGATCGATCACTAGCTAGCCTACAAATGCGCTCCTGGCAGTTTTATTTGCGATGCAAGATGAGAAGTGGCAGTTTTTTGAATAAAAAATGCCTACCTCTGAAGAAACTGACAAGCTACACTATCGATCCTAAACGGATAAAAATGCCTACCTCTGAAGAAACTGACAAGCTACACTATCGATCCTACACGGATAAATAGTAGATCACGCACGTACTACCTCCTTTCCGGTTTGCAGGGCTCAATTCAAGAAACGACCTACTCGATCCTACACGAATAAATAGTGAATCACGCACGTACTAGTACCTCCTTTCCGGTTTGCAGGGCTTAATTCAAATCTCTCACCAACCAAGGTACTCCCTACGTCCGGGTTTATTAGTCCCGTGAGCAAAGCAGCACGACCAAGGCATGGAAATAATTAACGGCATGCAGAAGTTTAAGCCTAATTAATTCCAGCGATTTAAGTGGCTGCATGCGTGCCCTCGGCTACGACTCGTTGCATGCTGCTTCGTGTACTGCCTGCGAGCGATTCTGAGTGCCCGCATGTAGTCGGCCGTAATTAAGGCAGCTAACTGATGCTAAAAAAGATACGCTTTAATTGTTGCGGGCTTTTTAAATCCGTGGAATCATTATTGACAAGGAGGGAGATGATTCGAGTGCACTCATTTGACCGCCATGCCGGCGTGCGACCCAGACGGGACGGGACGACACAGTCATAATTCCAGTTTCTCTAGTTTTCCACGGCAAGCTCGCGCGCTAAGCCATTATGCATTGAATTCCGATGACCGTCGTGCTACCTTCCGCCTATAAGTACTGTTTCCCGGCCTTCTCCGGTGCCACCGTGACCCAACTCGCCATATCCTCATAAGCCCCCACCGGCCCGACGTCGCTCGCCACGTCCGCCATGCCCCCGCCCGTCCGCGGTAGGCGACGCCGGAGGCGGTCACCGCCGGAACTAGTGTTCGGGTTTTCACCGGAAGGCAGACGGAGGGAGGAGGCATTCTATCTGTCTTTAGATGGCAATGCGGAGATCGAGGAGTTGTTGGAGCGTGACCGCATGGAGGAGGAGCTGGAGTTGCTGGAGCGCGACCGCCTGGCGGAGGAGCAGCGTATCGCCGATTTGCGCCGCCAGTGGGACATGGAGCAGCAGTGCACCGATGCTCTAAGTCGCGAGCAGAGCACCCGCAACTGGGCCGACTACTTGGAGGCCGGTGCCCGGCAAATAGCCCTGGAGGCTGTCAGGCACGCACGCGTTCGCGACGCCGATTTTTACTACCAGCTCGTCAAGTGGGTTTCCCTCTTGGAAGCCGAAGCTTCGGTGGACCACGCCGGCATTGGAAAGGGCCAACGCGCGCGAGCAACACGCCCTATCGCACCTCTTGCAAGTCCGAGGCGAGGCGCACGACGCTGGTGCCGGCGTTTAGCGTGTACTACAGATGGCGGTCGGCATCGTATAGTTAGCTAAGAGTAAGTTAGTACTTGTATGCTACTAGAGTATTAGTGGGAGTATATAGTTAACTTGGCTATGATGGTTGTCAACGTGGAAGTTCAATACTCTATATGTGGATCAGACCTGTTACTTTGCTCTGAATGTTGAACATTCCGTTTGAACGTATGGAATGGGCTGTTATTTTCTTAAATGGGTTGTATTTGTCCTCCACGGATTTAGAGGCTGACTTGTGGGCCTAGCAAGGACGCGTACACAATCAGGAGATGATTGTACATGGAGAGTATGACAGCAGGGACCCGCCAATGTCATGGCAGTACGCAAGCAAGTGCCTCCTTATTTCAAGCCAATAAAAAATGGCTCCTCCTAGTGGATTTCTGACATATGGGTCCCATGCCATTGTCAACGTAGTCAATAAACGAGAGAATTGCACAACGAGCGGCTGACACAAGGGACCCAGCAGCTCGCCCAGTCATTTTTGTTTTGGGTTAATTTGATAAATGCCACTCCAAATCTGGTGTATCTGAGAAATGCCACTGCAATTTCCAAACTTTGAAAAATGCCATTTCATGCCATTTCTAGTGGCATTTTTCGAAGTTTGGAGTGGCGTTTTTCAAAGTTTGCAAACTGAAGTGGTGTTTTTCAAAGTTTGCAAAAATTGCAGTGGCATTTTTCAAAGTTTGGAAATTGTGGTGGCATTTTTATGAATCGCCATAATTGGAGTGGCATTTATCTAATTTGTTTTTGAGACGGAAGCAGGGTGTCAACTGGGCTGTGCGGGACACTCTGACCTGTCTAGACAACCTTTTCTTTTATGTTTACCACAGACCAGCCCAGTAGTTTTTTCTTTCTGAAAATGGCTAGCCCAGTTTTTTTGTGATTTGTCAAGTAAGTCGCTTTATCAGGCATGTTGGGCTACATATCTTTCAAGACGAGGAGAGCTTCATTCGGCTGGCCGAGAAAATGGCTTATCAGTAATGAGAAATGGGTTGTACATTTTTAAAACACATCAAACCGGCAATTAGTTTCAAATATCTTTTTTTCATTTTGAGATTTTAAATTGCATTGATTTTTATGCATGGACAATTTATTGGATTTTATATTGATATACTTTTATTTTTAAAATCAGTCTGAATGTGACTCGAAATTTCAGGATTAAAAACAGTTCAGACCACACCGACATATGCAAAATTTCGTATAATTTTTTAACCGTGGCCACAATATGGGCTGTAATGCTAACAAAAAGAATATGGGCTCCAAAAAAACCCGTAATAATTAGCAAATGGGCTGTAAATTATTTGAAATAATGGTAGATGGGTGTATGCTATTTTCCACAGATTTGAGGCTTTCCACAGATGGCCTGTATATTGTTGGTTGTCCATCCAACGGCCGTTGTGCTTCTTCAATCTCTGCTCTTCCTTCTCCAGCCGCTCAAACAAGCGCCGGCGGGACTGCCTGCTCCCTCCTCCCCGCGGTCGGCTGTGCTACCGCGCAGGCTTCACCGCCCCACTGTACTCCCATCGCTGGCCTAGCCATCCCTCTACTCACCCACACCTGCTGTTATTCTCCGGCGATGGTAGACGAACCAGTAAACCCTCATACAGTTGTACTCCCCTCCGCGTGGGAAACAAAAACAACTACCGAGTCTTCCCTGCCTCCGTGTCGTTCCCTTCCTAGGCCTCGCTATCGTCCACTGCCCTGGTGCTCTCGGCATGGCGTAGTCAACGTGGTCAACGACCGACATGCATCTGAAGTGGACTGTACGTGGAAAGGCTGACAACTGGGTCCACGGCTGCACGCAAGGAAATGCCTCCTTATTACGCCCAAAATAATGATTCCTCCACCTGACATCTGGGACCCACCGAAAGGGCCTCTGTATTTCGCGAAAAAAATGTTACTGCCGCTGACAGCTCGGACCCACCAGCTATATCTTCGCACGCAAGGAAGTGCCTCCTTATTACGCACAAAAAAAATGAATACTCCCCCTACTAGTTGGGACCAAGTATAGTGGGCCTACTTAGTTGACGGGGACGAAGGGCTTTGTCAACTTAGTCAATATGCACGATTCTAGCTCGACTGACCGTACGATGTCCATCCAACGGCTGTAGTGCTTCTTCAACCTCTGGTCTTCTTGCTCCAGCCGCCCAAAGAAGCGACGGTCATGTTGCCTGCTCCTGCCTCCCGTGGCCGGTTGTGCTGCTGTGGAGGCCTCACCGCACCCATACTACTCCCACTGTTGGCCAGGCCATCCCTCCACTCCACTCACCCACCCCCCTGTTATTCTGCGGCGACGGCAGCGCAGCCGAACCAGTGAACCCTCGTACTCCTCTCCGCATGGGCATCCACTGTCGCGTATTTCCCGGCTCCGCTTCGTCCCCTTCCTAGGCCTCGCCGTCATCTACCGCCATGGTGCTCTCGGCGCGGCATGGTCAATGTGGTCAACGACCGGATTCCATCGGAAGAATACTGTACGTGGAGAGGCTGATAGCTGGGTCCACGGCAGCCACAAGGAAGTGCCTCCTTATTACGTGGAAAATAATTATTCCTCCACCTGACAGCAGGGACCCACCAGACGCCCACCAGTATTTCACGAAAAAAACGTTTGCCCCTGACTGCTGGGACCCACCTGACGGGCCACCGTATTTCGCGAAAAAAACGTTCCCCCTGCTGTTAGCTCGGACCCACCGGAAGTGCCTCCTTATTACGCACAAAAAAATGAATACCCCCCTGCTAGCTAGGACCCACCTTGGTGGGAGGCTGACCTGTGGGCCTACTAAGTTAACGGGGACGGAGGGCTTTGTCAACGTACGATGTCCATCCAACGACCGTAGTGCTTCTTCAACCTCTGGTCTTCTTGCTTCAGCCGCCCAAAGGAGCGCCAGTCGTGTCGCATGCTCCTACCTCCCGTGGCTGGATGTGTTGTCGCGGAGGCCTCACCGCCCCCTACTATTACCACCGCTGGCCAGGCCCTGCAACGACGGCAGCCTCACACCGCAGCCGAACTAGTGAACCCTCGTACTCCTCTCCGCGTGGGCTTCCACTGTCGCGTCTTCCCCGGCTCCACGTCATCCCCTTCCTAGGCCTCGCCGTCGTCCGTCGCCCTGGTGCTCTCGGCACGGCGTGGTCAACATGGTCAAGGAACGACTTCCATCGGACGTGGACTGTACGTGGAGAGGCTGATAGCTGGGTCCATGGCTGCAGCAAGGAAGTGCCTCCTTATTACACGGAAAATAATGATTCCTCCACCTGACAGCTGGGACCCACCGGACGGGCCACTATATTTCGTGAAAAAAACGTTTCCCCCTGACTGCTGGGACCCAGCAGCTACATCTTCACACGCAAGGAAGTGCGTCCGGGCAAAAAAAAAACGATTCACCCCCTGACTGCTGGGACCCACCAGCTACATCTTCGCACGCAAGGAAGTGCCTGACAGTCGGGACCCACCTGGTCGAAGCCTACGTAGCGTTGTCATTCTGGTCGCGAACATGTACGTACATATATACTAGTGGATGTAGAGGCGCGCACATGTCGTAGTAAAGGCGCGTACGTGTCGTAGTAGAGGCGCGCACATAGCATGTACATGTACCTACAGCGTCCAGGGTGCAAGAAAGAAAATACGGCCACGTATGTGTACATACGGGCGGGGTCTCGAACGCCTACTCGCGCATACGTACGGCCAGGGCTCGTGTACATGGCTGGGTCGGAATGGAGAAACAACGTCGTCATCGTGTTCATGGGGAGGCAATGGAATGCGTCATGTTCATGGGTAGGCAACGGAATGTGTCGTGTTCATTGGGAGGCAACGGAACGTGTGGGAGCCAACCGACTGGGTCGGAATGGAATGCGTGGTCGTGTTCATCGAGAGGGCTTGGATGGAATAGGCGATGGAAACGAGGCCTGGCGTACCGCACAATGGAGGAAACGGACCTCCTACGTTCGAAACGGGGTCCTGTTGATCGCGAGGGGTCTGGCGTACCGCAAAACGGAGGAAACGGACCTCCTACGGTCGAAACGGGGGTCATGTTCATCGGGAGGGGTGTGGCGTACCGCAAAACAGAGGAAACGGACCTCCTACAGTCGAAACGGGGGTCCTATTGATCGGGAGGGGTGTGGCGTACCGCAAAACGGATGAAATGGACCTCCTACGGTCGAAACGGGGGTCCTGTTCATCGAGAGGGGTGTGGCGTACCGCAAAACGTGACTCCATGGGATACTATTCATCTCCACCGTCGACCTCCTCCAGCCTCCACGGGCTCCTGTTCATCCAGCCTCCACTGTGCGCTACTCCACCGGCTACTGTTCAACCACCCATCCACGGGCACCCCTCCACCGTCTACTGTTCATCCAGCCCTCCACACCATGAGGTCCTGTTCAACCACCCCTCCACGGGCACCCCTCCACCGTCTACTGTTCATCCAGCCCTCCACCACACCATGTGGACCTATTCATCAAGAGGCAACTCCACCGCTCACTGTTCATCCACCCCCCCTGTAACGCTCACTGTTCATCCTAGAGGCAACATCGATCGGCTTCAGTTAGCAGCAATAGTGAAGGAATCGCTCGATCGGGTTCAGTTAATAGCCATCGATCGATCGCTTGGGTTCAGAAACGCGTAGCCTGCAGTGCAATCGCTCGGGTTCAGTTAGAGCCCAATGCCTTGCTCGAGTTCAGTTAGAGCCAACGCCTCGCAGATACGCGCATACGTGTATGAGAGAAACACGCATCGCTCGGCCCCGACCTCCCACCGTAACCGGGAACTCCCCAAAATTTTCCGCCCCCTCGCTTCTACCATGGTTTTTTCTGTCATGGATGTCGCACAGAATTTCATGCAGCTGCGTCTCCAGCCCGCCCAGGACGAAAAGCCCATTTTCTGTCATGATTTTTTGTCATGGAAGTAGGAGCCCACCACATCTATGATGATACCGGGTTGTGTCACAATTATCGTCATAGAAGTGTCATATGTATGACAGAAAAAATTTCGTTCGGCCCAAAATGTTACAGATGTGTCTTTTTTTGTAGTGCTAGTATATACATTCTATATATCGTGCAATGTGGTGCTCACTTATTAAGTGTTTAGTTAATTTTTTCTCGTGTTCATCTAACTGTTTGGTTCAGTTCTGTAATGTGATGTTCAATTCTTGTGGGTGCAATTTTATATTGTCTACCATGTGATAAATAAATTGAATTTGGCTGTACAAACTACATGAGAAACAAATACAATTGCTATATTTCCACGTGCTTAGCATGCTTGGTTTGGTTAACTGTCTGATCTTCTAGTATGTTATATATTATGCAATGTTGTGCTCAGTTAATGTTTGGTTCATTTGTTGTGGTGTTTAGTTAACTCTTTGGTTCAATTCGGCAATACGATGTTCAATTGTTGTGGGTGCAATTTTTCATTGTCTTCCATGTGAGAAAGAAATCAAATTTGGCTGTACAAAATACATGAGGAACTAATACAATTGCTATATTTCCAAGTTGTCAAGAATGCTTGGTTTTGTTGACTGTCTGATCTTCCAGTATATTATACATTGTGCAGTGTGGTGCTTAGTTAATGTTTGTTCAATTGTTGGGGTGTTTAGTTAACTGTTTGGTTCAATTATGCAATGCGATGTTTAATTGTTGTGGGTGCAATTTTGTATTGTCTTCCATGTGAGAAATAAATCGAATTTAGATGTACGAAATACATGAGAAACAAATACAATTGCTATATTTCCAAGTTGTTAAGCATGCTTGGTTTAGTTAACCATCGGATCTTTTATTAGGAGTATGTTATATAATGTGCAATGTGTGCTCAGCTAATGTTTGGTTCATTTGTTGTCGTGTTTAGTTAACTGTTTGGTTCAATTCTGCAATGCGATGTGCAATTGTTTTTGGTAAAATTTTGTATTGTTATGCATGTGACGAATCAATCAAATTTGGATGTATGAAATACATGAGAAACCTATATAGTTGCTACATTTCCTAGTTCTTAATCATGCTTGGTTTGGATAAGTGGCTTTTCCATGTGGCCTGAATTAATCTGTTGAATATATAATGTGTTTATTTTTCAACTACATATTTGACTGATAGTATGCCAACCTTCACTTAACCTGATCAATAACTACCTTATATGTGTTGCAGGTAAATAGTGGGAAGTACCAAGTTTTACCATCAAGGTTTGCACTTGCATGGTCCTTTGTCTAATAGCACATTATTGTGCAATTGTAGGAACCATTCTAATATTTAGGTTTTTAACAATTTGGTCTTGCACATATAGGTCCTCCTGTCAGATGTTTTGACCACTGTTCTATCCATTTACATATGGGGAAATGAGTTCTCCATGAATATCAGTCAAGTCAAGAAACTGAGAAAGATTGTTAGGACAAAGAAACTAGCGACGAAAAACAACAAGATTTTGAGTGCACAATGAAGAAGACATCACTGAACTGCAGGATGGTACTAACTATTATACCATGTATTTTTTATTCCTATGCGCCATTTCCAAATTTAGAGAAGATATTTATGCATATCATTGTTTTCTGGCCTTTCCAAAGCAGATCGCTGATGATTATCTCTCGAACCACATATATGGTTAGGAGGCGTGGAAGGTATTCATACAACACCCACTTTACGATATTGAAGTCTTCCTCAAGAGGACGAAGGATGGATGGTCAATCATCCACATGCACTGGCGTATTGCAAGGACCTCCAACATCATTCAAGGCTCAATTTTCGCCTTCCGCTTTAGAAGTTCTCCACATGAGATTCATCTGTCTATCTACCGTACATCATGCTAATTTCTAAAGGTTATAGATGTTGCATGTGAAACTTTGTGCTGATGCAGTTGTGTAATGGGGTAGCTTGCTATATGCCTATATGGTGTAACTGAGTGCTGAAGCTTTATGATGTTCTACTCTGATGTGTTTTAGTTATGAAAATTTGGTTCCGTAATACGAAAATAAAATACAGTGTCTGCTTACTATGAAATATAGTGTTTGATTATTGGGTTTTATGTTGCAAAAAATTATTGAGGCAACACCATGGGCGATGACCTTAGACAACCCACATAGTTTCTAGGAATTAAACATGTTGGATCAATGAACAATCACACTCGACTTCCTCAAGAAAACTGTTTGCGTTAGGAGACCTTGCACAAACGTTTTCCAGATAAAAAGTGTGTGTGATGGACAAACTATGCCACACAGTTTGTTCAAGTCACCATGCATGATGCATTCAATAATGAAAATCATAAAATTATTAATATCGTCTACAAAGGCAACACTATCACATACAATTTGATGGAGAAATTGTGTGTGATGTACGTGCAAACGGAAACGTTTGTCTAGGATTCACTGTTTCGAATGTACATATGAACGAAAATGTATTTCTTGGATTGACTGTGTGGGATGTACATACGAACAGAAACGTATTCCTTGGATTGACTCTGTGGGATTTACCTATGATCGGAAACATATAGCTTGGATTCACCATGTGGGGTGTACTTACGAACGGAAATGATTGGGCCTATATAATTGTCAATGACCCAATCGCACATGAGCTCTTTTTTCCCCGCGCGTGTGACCGAAGAGCCTATCCCCGATGGTTTATCGGTCGTGTGGAAGGACTCCCCTATCACACACACAAACAAGGCAACGGTTTAAAACCCCATCGCGGAAAAGGGTAAAAATCGTTTGTATAGCAGGGCGCTGCACCAATGATTGGCTCGGGGTTAACAAATGCATTAGAATGGGGAAATGTACTATGGTTTTCATCGAGTTTACCATCCTTGCTTATGGTCGGAGTTTCAAAATGGTGAAGTGGTCGTTGTCGATGACAAATCAACGGCGAAGATGAGCGGCAGAAGTGTTGATGACGAACCTTCCCTAAGTAGCGAAAACACGTTAGGAAACGGAAACCACAAACTCAAATGGTCGAATGAAAAACATGACAAAATTGTGGGTAGGTTGCGGAAGTTGGTGGTGGTGTGTAGAAGAAATGGTGGAAACCGGTCAAAATTTCTAAAAATAAGGAAATGCTGGAGATATTAGCTGCTAGGTGCCGAATGTCTGGGCATCAGGCTGGATTTCCGGGGCGGTGATCTGTGGATGAACTCAGGAAGAACTTTGGGGAAAAGAAAACTTGGGACAAAATTTCAGGAATTCCATGGATGGAAATCAGGAAAAGGTGGTTGAGAAGCTACATCCACTCGCAACACAACAAATCCATGGATCAAAATCAACAAAACTTCATTGAACCGACATATCACAAAAAATTGGGTATGACTATTTTTGTGGGGATTTTTGAAATTGGGACAAAACACACTAATTTCTGGCTAGAAATTGGAGGGGAAGAACTCCAAGATGTGATGCAGCATGGCTCAGATCCAAAATGATGTAGGGTGGAACCCTAATTGCCGATCTTTTCACACTTGTAGGGGGGGTAGAGAGCAAATCAAAGAGGAACAAGAACTACTCTCAAATAGACAAGATACATTCACACATATGCTAAATCCACATACACGTAAGAAGATACAAAGATCCAAAGTCAACACAAGAGGATACAAAGGGTAGCTAGTTCATTCCAATCCTTGAAGGAGAGAGGTCTTAAATCCTAGAAGGATATTCCCATGTAGGGGTCTTCAATCCACTTGGGGTTTCTTCTCACATGGATGTCTTGAAATCCATGGGAGTGGTAAGTGGATGAGCAAAGCTCTATCTCAAATGAGCTCTAACCTTTTCTAACCCTAGGAGAAGGAGGGGTAGTATATATATAGTGCTAGTTCAAGTTGGGATGAAGTGATGGGGTACATGGGCCTCTAGCCTAGTTAGGCATGCGCGGGTTTCGGTCTTCCGGCCTCGGGGCCGGATGTTCTGGGCGTTGGGACGAGCCGGATGTCAGGGGCCACGGTCGGATGGCCGGGTTAGCTTTGGTTTACCTTCTGTAGGTCTCAGGCTAGATTTCTAGGCAGGGGCCAGATGTCTAGCTGCTCCCGTCAGGCCGAATGTCCGGACCTGGGCTGGATGTTCGGGTCTTGTAGCTTTGCAGTGGTTGTCCTCCCATTGTAGTTGTACCCATCAGGAGCCGGATATCCAGGCCAAGGGCCAGATGTATGTGTCCTGGAGCCTTCCTCCAGTTCCTCTCATCATGCTCCTTCGTCCGTGGACTTGAGCACTTGTCCATGATCTCGAGCATCTCCGTGAGAGTCTTCATTATACCTAAGCACACATAGCATTCTGGATTTAGATAGTAGCCATGTCTCACGTGGGTCATACACAATGTCTTTAAGGAGATATGTCACCTCGATATCGGGAGTTCTTGCACGTGCTCGTGTCATCGGTTCACTTGACACATGAGGAGACGAAGGTTGGTCCATGGGGATGACCGTAGGATCACTGGTATAACGAGCTGCTATACAGACGGTTTTTAACCCCTTTCCACAATGGCATTTTATACCGTCGCCTAGTGAGTGTGTGTGATAGGGGGAGTCCTTCTGACATGACCCAAAAATCGTCAGGGAAAGGGCGGTACGATGCAGATGCTTTGCCAAATGTAATCGTATGTGATGAAGCAACTTATCACACACACCACATTCTAGCACACACGTGGGATTGGAGATCAAACGTTTCTAATGATGAAGTGAAACAAAACAGTGTTTCGTACTGAACTATTTGGGAAACAGTATCTAAGGCACACGGCCCAACTTAGGAACTATGTGGGATATGTGCCCCATCGCACATGAGTTTCCTGTGGAACTCGTCTGCCATGCATGACACCATCGCACACGTTTGGCGAATGATTACCATGTGCAATAATGTGCTATCACATATGGTTCAAGAGCCCCATCGCACACATACAAGTTTTTGCAGCTCGTTTTTGATTTGGTGTGTATAATCGACGGTTGCGGTATGAGTGACGTGTGCTATCCATTTGGGATCCCACACATTTCCTAAAGAATTTACGAGTGGGATTGTATTTTACATTGGCCAGAGTTTACTATAATATCTCATGTGTGATGATGTGGTATTACAAACGGTTCGGGAGGCCCTACGCACACGTAGAAGTGCTGCAAATCGTATGCAATCTGCCCTGTGATACGTCTCTGTCGTATCTACTTTCCTTAATGTGAACTACCATGGTGTTATTTTTTGCAGAAATAAAATTTATCGGAATCAGGAGAAACTTTTTGGAGAATTATTTTGGAATAAAAAAATATTGGAACCAAGACCCACTGGTGGGGGCAGCTACCCACTAGGCACCAGGGCGTGCCACCCCCTCTAGCGCACCCTAGAAGTTTCATCACGTTTTGCGATAAAGAGCCGTTGCCACCTCCTATTCTTTATCGGGAGGCCAGATCTGGAGTCCGTTCAGGGCTCTAGAGAGGGGGATCTTCCGCCTTCGTCATCATCAACCATCCTCCATCACCAATTCCATGATGCTCAGCGCCAAGAGTGAGTAATTCCTTCTTAGGCTCGCTAGTCAGTCAGGGGTTGGATGAGATTCATCATGTAATTGAGTTAGTTTTGTTAGGGTTTAATCCCTACTATCCACTATGTTTTGAGATTGATATTGCTCTGACTTTGCTATGCTTAATTCTTGTCACTAGGGCCTGAGTGCCATGATTTTATATCTAAACCATTTATCTTTCCACCATTATATCTATGTTCTTGATCCAATCTTGCAAGTTATATGCACCTACTATGTGTTATGATCCATAAACCCCAAGGTGACAATAATTGGGATACTTTCTGGTGATGACCGTAGTTTGAGGAGTTAATGTATCCACTATGTGTTAATGCTTTATTTTGGTTCTCTATTAAAAGGAGGCCTTAATATACCTTAGTTTCCTTATGGACCCCGCTTCCACGGGAGCATAGGACAAATATGTCATGCAAGTTCTTTTCCATAAGCAAGTCCGATTATTTACAGAATACATGCCTACATTATATTGATGAACTGGAGCTAGTTCTCTGTCACCCTAGGTTATGACTGCTATATGATGAATATCATCCAACGAAATCACCGATCCAATGCCTATGAACTTTTCACATAATGATCTTGTGAAGTTACTATTGTTGCTGCTACTGTTACAACTCCTACAAAATTAATGCTACTATTGTTACCATTACTATTGTCGTTACTACTGTTGCTATCACTATCAAACGATCATACTACTTTGCTACGGATCACTTTGCTATAGATATTTAGTATCCAGGTGTGCATGAATTGACAACTCAACTGCTAATACTTACAAATATTCTTTGGCTCCCCTTGTGTCGAATCTATAAATTTGGGTTGAATACTCTACTCTCAAAAACTGTTGCAATCCCCTATACTTGTAGGTTATCAAGACCTTTTTCTGGCGCCATTGCCGAGGAGCATAGCTATATTTGTTGATTCACTTGAGATTTATATCTATTGATCACTATGAAGAATCTGAAAGATACCAGAACCAAGATCGTTCCCTCTGAGATGAGGGGAGATAAGGAATTGCCATCTAGTTCTGCACTTGATTCACCTTCTGTTTTGAATAGACTTGCAGCACCACCACCTGCTATTAAATCTGATATGTTGAAAGTTATTGATGAAGCTACTTCTACTATGAATCATGCTTATGATGATGCTAGTAATTTTCTTGATAAGAATGTGCTACTAGGAGAATTTCTTGATGAACAACTTGCTAGAGCTAAAGAAATAGAGAATGCTGAAGCTGATGAAATGACTTAAACTGGTGAAGGCTTTGAAACTGAGAATTATGAAACACCTATTAGATCTAGCTCTCTTAGATATGAATTTCCTAAATACCTGAGGGTTATGTTATGGATGGAGAGGTTGCTAGGGATTTTCTTACTTGTAAAGATAGAGATGATCTTAAGAAATTACTATGCAAGTTGAAAGAAAAAACTTTGAATGCTAGAATGAAATGTGATGCTAAGTTTGCTACTTCACCTATCTTTATTACTGATAAGGATTATGAATTCTCTATTGACCGATAATTAATTGCTTTGGTTGAATCTGATCTTTCCATGTCTACGAAACTAAAATTGTTGTGTCACATGTTACTAAATTAAATGATATAGCCACCCTATTTGCTCTTGATGAAAAAATTCGCTATTACTATATTCTCAAGTTATTTCTATTCTCATTAAAGGGTGAAGCTAAGATATGGTACAATACTCTTCCTCCTAGCTGTGTGCGTAGTCCCCAAGATATGATTTATTACTTCTCTGAAAAATATTTTCCTGCTCATAAGAAACAAACTGCCTTACAAGAAATATTTAACTTTGTGGAAATTGAAGAAGAGAGTCTCTCACAAGCTTGGGGGAGGCCTCTCCAGTTACTTAATGCTTTTCATAATTAATCATCCTCTCAAGAAAAATGAAATACTTGATATCTTCTATAATGGACTAACCGATGCTTCTAGGGACTTCCTAGATAGTTGTGCTGGTTGTGTTTCCAGGGAACGAACTGTTGAACAAGCCAAGGAATTGTTGAATAATATATTGAAGAGTTATGAAGATTGGACACTTCCTGAACCACCGGCTAAACCCACTCTGAAGAAGAGGGGTATTTTACTTCTCAGTCCTGAAGATATGCAAGAAGCAAAGAAATGTATGAGGGGAAAAGGTATTAAAGCTGAAGATGTTAAGAATTTACCGCCCATTGAAGAAATACATGGTCTTGACCCACCACCACAGGTGGTAGAGGTAAATTATATTTTATAGTTTTATGAAGGTGACATCCCTCATAATAAATCTCCTAGTCAATGCTTGTATGAGTTTGACAACTATATCATGAAGCAAGATCACTTCAATGCCCATGTTATGAAATAGTTAAAACAAAATTCTCATATGATTGCTCGGTTCAATGACTGGCTATTTAGGATCACTAATGATGTTATAGGAATAGGAAAACATGCTTCTATGGTTCAGACCTAGTTAGAATAAGTTGCTAAATCTCAAAGTTAGTTACTCAATGAAATGAACAACAATATGAATGATCATGTTGTTAGAGTAATGAGTAGAGGAGGTACAATGTCTCTGGAGCCACTTTATCCTGAAGGTCACCCTAAAAGAATTGAACAAGACTCTCAAAGAATTAATACCTATCCACCTAGTCCATTTAAAAATAAAAATAAACAGAAAAATAAAATGATAGGACTTTGCATACTTCTAGTGAACGTGAGATAGAAAAACCTTTTGATGATAACGATGATGTTTCTATATCTGATGCTGAAACACAATCTGGTAATGAGTAATCACCTAGTGATAATGAAAATGATAATGATCATGTTCATGAAGATACTCAACTAGATAATGATAAAGAACCAGATAATGATATTGAAATCGAAACTGTCATTGATCTTGATAACCCACTACCTAAAAATAAATGCTATCGTAAAAGAGAATTTGTTGCTAGAAAACATGGCAAAGAAAGAGAACCAAAACCCATGCCGTTTCCACCTAAACCATCTAAGAAAAAGGATGATGAAGAATTCGAAGACTTTGCTGAAATGCTTAGGCCAGTCTTTTTGCGTACTCGTTTCACTGATATTTTAAAGATGGCCACTTATGCTAAATATATGAAAGATATCGCCACTAATAAAAGAAAACTACCTGAAGCTGAAATCTACACCATGCTTGCTAATAATTATTTTAAGCATGGAGTACCTAAGAAACTAGGAGATCCAGGAATACCACGTATACCATGCTCCTTTAAAAGAAACTATGTCAAAACTGCTTTATGTGATTTGGGAGCCGGTGTTAGTGTTATGCCTTTCTCTTTATATAAAAGACTTGATTTGAATAAACTCACACCTACTAAACTATCATTGCAAATGACTGCCAAATCAACAACCATACCTATCGGTATTTGTGAGGATGTTCCTGTTGTTGTTGCAAATGTTACTATATATCTTAACAGATTTTGTTATACTTGACATTCCCGAGGACGACAACATGTGGATTATCCTTGGTAGATCCTTTTTGAATACTACAGGGGCTGTTATTGGTTGTAGTAAAAGCAAAGTCACTTTTCATATCAATGGTAAAGAGCATACGATGCACTTTCCAAAGAAACAATTTCAACTGAATAGTATTAATATTATTGAAAAAACTCCGACAATTACTATTGGAAGTTTTCAAGTCCCTCTACCTACTTCCAAAAATAAATATGAAACACTTATTGTTGGGGAGATGCTTATACCCATAGAGGTAACTTAGTGTTTTACGAAAGTTCTTCAGGTTCATGTTAATTGGAAGTGGTTGTTAATAAGAGTTGATCAACCTTATTAATTGAGAGACATGTGGCCGATCAATTTAGTAAGCACAACTTTATGTACCCACGTTTTATTTTCTTTTATTTTTAGCTAAATACAACAAAATGCCATGTTTATCATGTTTTCTAAATTTTTCGTGCAATAAAAAAGTGCCCAAAAATAAAAGTGCTCAGAATTACCTAAAATTTTGACTTGATATTTTTTCTGAATATTTAAGAATTTCTGCATAAACATCATCACAGGGGGGTGCCCCAGGTGCCCACTAGGCACCAGGGCGCACCGGCTACCCCAAGCGCGCCCTGGTGGGTAGTGGGCCCCACAAGGCCGCCCTCACTTATGCCTTTAGCTCACTTCACCACCTACCTCAGGAAATAAATCACTCCAGCTCTCTCTCACATGTTCTTGCACTCAAGCCCGCAGATTTTGATCTCTTTGCTCGAAGCTCTGTTTCCGAAACAGTTTTAGTGGATTGCTACTTGGTATATGACGCCCCATTGGCTCCAATTAGTTTTTGTTCTAGTGATTTATATTTTGAGTAATTAGCTACTCTTGGTGCTGCTATAAATGAGCTTGCATGTTGAATTCTTTGAGTTCCAAGTAGTTTGAATGCTTCATATAGCCTCTAGACATCCATATGAGTAGTTGCTGTCAATCTTGTGAATTTTTGTTGACACAATTTTGTGGCCCAAAACTTTTAGAAATTTGTTCTTAGGAAGATGGAACTTTTTCAAAGGAGTTGATCTAAGAACAATGCCAAGGGAGTCACCGGTGAATCATTAGCTGGTGACATCAACACTCTGTGATGGACGGAGGTCCGGCCGTCTGGCCTTCCGAATGGCCGCACATTGCCTTCATGGAAGAAGCCGGATTCCACCAAGAGTTTGTGCAATTCATTTCAAATGTTGGACTTACCGACATCCTCACACATAAGTGTGACCAACACCACACCCTCACAAGCTGATTCGTGAAAAAAAAATATTTTCTGAATTGGCATGAACCCCCTGCGGTGTGGTTTAATTTATATTCTGAAACCCTTTAGATACCGCTCACTGAATTTTATGAGACATGTCTAATTCCATCATATGGGGAATTAAGAGAGCCTAAACCGGCAGAGTTTGAGGACTTACTCCTCACTTTCACGGTGGGTGAGGGAAGGGATATGTCGAAAGACACATCCTCTAGTCTGTAGTTCCCATCTATACGTTACTTTCTTTTATTTATCATGAAGTGTTTGGCTGCTATAGAGAAGGGCAGTATACTTAGTGCCCCTGACCTCGCCATTTTACGCCGTGCACTTCACAATGATCATACTTTTAACCTAGGGGCTATTGTTTCATGTCTTCTGCACATTAACAGAACTAAGGGTAAAATCCATGGTGGTATTTATGCCACTCACTTAGCGAGACGTTTTAATGTTCAGATACACCACCATGACTATACTTTGCACAGAGTTTATCTACATCACCAGGCGATGGTGGCTCACCACTTTACTGATGCTGCAAATTCTATTAACAATATTCATGACAACTTGGTTTTCAATGAGAAAATAGGTGATATTATCCAGTTTCCTGCACCTGCTTTGTTTGATTCTCATGCCAGGAACGGATACACCATCCTACCAGCGGACATTGTCGCCTACTAGAACAACCAGGCAGCAGCAGAGGAGGAGCCACAACAGTGGTAAGCACCGGTGCTACCGCCTCATCACTTTTACATGGGACCAGACGGCTACTACGGATGGTGATTATCAAGCTAGGCCAAAAGCCTAAGCTTGGGGGAGTACGTATTTCCACCAAAATTATATTGGTAGGTATAGTAGACTCATGTGGCAAAACCGGTTTAAATGATTTTGGATGCACAAGTAGTGATCATACTTAGTGCAAAATGAAGGATAGCAAAAGATTCAGAAGCAGCCAACCAAGAAACGAATAATCTCATAAGCGAGCATTAAGGATAATTAACACCGAATAATGCACCACAAGTAGGATATAATTTCATTGCATGACTATTTACTTTCGTGCTTGCATAGGGAATCACAAACCTGAACACCAATATTCTTACTAAATCATAATTACTCATCAAGATGACTCACATATCACATCATCATATCTCAAAACTATTACTAAGAATCAAGTTTATTTTGTCAAATGATCTTCACGAAAGTTTTTATTATATCCTTCTTGGACATCTATCACTTTGGGACTAATTTTCATGTGTTGCTTTTGATAAGGTCAAACAAATATAAGTGAAGATCATGAGCATAATATTTATATCTCTCAAATTAATTGAAGTGTAGGAAGAGATAATTTCTTGAAAAATACAGAAGCACACCGTGCTCAAAAAGTTATAAGTGAAGCACTAGAGCAAATCCATAGCTCATAAAAAATCTAAGTGAAGCATAGAGAGCAATTCTAACAAGTCATGGCATAATTTTGGCTCTCTCAAAAATGTGTGTCCAGCAAGGGATAAAGACTAAAAACACAAAATAAAACAAGCAAAGACTCATATCATACAAGACGCTCCAAGCAAAACACATTGTATGTGACGAATAAAAATATAGCTTTGAGTAAAATACCGATGGTCGTTAGAAGAAAGAGGGGATGCCACTCGGGGCATCCCCAAGCTTAGTTGCTTTCTCTCTTTGGATAATAGCTTGGGATGTCGGGGCATCCCCAAGCTTAGGCTCTTCTTACTCCTTATGCCTTCATCCATGGTAATATAACCCAAAACTTGAAAACTTCATTCCACAAAACTCAACAAAACCTTCATGAGATCTGTTAGTATAAGAAAGCAAATCACTACTATAAGTGATGTATCAAACCAATATTTTTTTCTTGCATTATATCTACTGTATTCCAACTTTTATATGGAAAAAAATCATCAAAGAAAACCATAGAATCATCAAAACAAGCAGACAACGCAAAGAAAACAGAATCTGTCAAAAACAGAATAGTCTATAGCAATCTGGATATTTAGAATACTTGTGTAACTCCAAAACCTCTGAAAACTTAGGACGGACTCTGCAATTTGTATATTAATCTTATGCGAAAAGAATTGGTATTTTATCGCTCTCTGGTTAGAAATGAGAATTGTTTTCGTGAGCGTAAAAGTTTATGTTTTTCAGCAAGGTCAAACAACTATCACCCAAGAAGATCCTACAGGCTTTACTTGGCAAAAACACTAATTAAAACTCAAAAAACACAGTCATAACAGTAGCATAATTGTGCTAACACTCAAGAACAGAAAGAAGAAAGCAAAAATAAATTTTATTCAATGGGTTGCCTCCCAACGAGCGCTATCGTTTTACGCCCTTAGCTAGCCATAAAGCAAGGATCTAGGTTTTGTCGTCTTTCTTCTTTCTTCCCTTAGAGGTGTTTTCATCACGGGGTTTTGTAAAAACAACATAAGACATATTATCCATAGAAACCTAAGCATTATTAAGTTGCCCATTATCATAACCACGTTGATTTCCGGCAACAATCCAAGAGTAATGTTGATTAACATTATCGAAGACTTGTTGGATTATATCTAGAAGGGGGACTTCCTTTTTAAGATTCTCATCAAAGATTTTATTATCCACAAGAAAATGTCTTAATGTATAATTGTTGTTGTAAAGAATTTCATCTATCACGGGCTCTTCATGATTCATACCATAAAAATCAAAGATTTCCCTAGCTTCTCGTATGATATTGTCAAACTCATTCATAAGAACGAGAGTGGCCAACTTTTTAGCCTCAGGATTCTTTATAAAGGGGAGCTCAAAAAACAATCTTTGCAAAGTAGGATGGGTACGGATAAATTTACTTTCAAGTTTTAGAACTAGTGCTGAAATGGCATCCGCATAAGATCTAGTATTTCTAAGTATAGGACCATCATCAAGACTTAGATTTCCCACACAATTGAAGAATTCCTGGATACGTTCCTTTCCCATAACATTCCCTTGCCCCAAGATAAAAGTTTTAGCATCCAGATTGCCCGTACATCCAATCTTAGGAGTTAGGCCATCATCTATTGGTGCCATACTGAAATCACTCAGGGTTGCAAGCAAAGGATAGATTCGACGAGATAACGACGAATGAAAAAGAGGGCGAATAAAGCGGCAATTTTTTGTGAAGTGGGGGAGAGGAAAACAAGAGGCAAATTGCAAATAATGTAAATTGCGAGGATATGAGATTTGTGATTAGGAACCTGGTATATGTTGAAGATCCACCCCGGCAACGGCACCAGAAATTCCTTTTGATTGCGTCTTGAAGCTACGTAGGTATTTTCCCAAAGAGGAAGGGATGATGCAGCACAACGACAGTAGGTATTTCCCTCAGTGATGAAACCAAGGTTATCAAACCAGTAGGAGAAGCAAGAAACAGCACGTAAACGACTCCTGCACACAAATAAAAAATACTCTCAACCGACGTATTAAAGGGGTTGTCAATCCCTTTTAGGTAACGGCGTGAGAAATTGGAAAATGGACGTAAATAAATTTTAGTAGATTGATAGATAGATCGAACGCTAAATAAAATAAATAAGAATAAATTGCAGAAAGGTATTTTTGTATTTTTGGTTTAATAGATCTAAAAATAAAAGCAAAGGAGAATAGATCGCAAAGGAAATAATATGAGATAGAGACCCAGGGGCTGTAGGTTTCACTAGTGGCTTCTCTCGAGAAATATAGCAAACGATGGGTAAACGAATTACTATTGGGCAATTGATAGAACTTCATATAATCATGATGATATCCAGACAATGATCATTATATAGGCATCACGTCCAAGATTAGTAGACCGACTCCTGCCTGCATCTACTACTATTACTCCACACATCGACCACTATCCAGCATGCATTTAGTGTATTAAGTTCATGGAGAAACTGAGTAATGCAATAAGAATGATGATATCATGTAGACAATATCTATTTATGTAGAAATAGACCCCACCGTTTTATCCTTAGTAACAACGATACATACGTGTCGGTTCCCCTTCTATCACTGGGATCAAGCACCGTAATATCGAACCCACTACAAAGGACCTCTTCCCATTGCAAGATAAATAGATCAAGTTGGCCAAAAAAACCCAAATATCGGAGAAGAAATATGAGGCTATAAGCAATCATGCATATAAGATATCAAAGAAAGTCAAATAACTTTCATGGATAAAAAGAGATAGATCTGACCATAAACTCAAAGATCATCGGATCCCAACAAACACACCGCAAAAGAGTTACATCATATGGATCTCCAAGAGACCATCGTATTGAGAATCAAACGAGAGAGAGGAAGCCATCTAGCTACTAACTACACACCCGAAGGTCTACAAAGAACTACTCACGCATCATCGGAGAGGCACTAATGGAAGTGCTAAACCCCTCCGTGATGGTGTCTAGATTGGATCTAGTGGTTCTGGACTCTGCGGCGGTTGGAATTGATTTTCGTTGACTCCCCTAGGATTTCTGTAATATTGGGGTATTTATAGAGTAAAGAAGCGGTCCGGGGGGCACCCGAGGTGAGCACAATCAACCAGGGCGCTCCTGGGCCTCCAGGCGCACCATGGTGGGTTGTGCTCCCCTTGGAGCATCCCCAGGTGCTTCTTCGGCCCATTGGTTGTCTCCTGGTCCAAAAAAATCCACAAAAAGATCCGCTGAATTTGGACTCCGTTTGATATTGATTACCTGCGATGTAAAAACATGCAAAAAACAGCAACTGCCACTTGGCACTATGTCAATAGGTTAGTACCAAAAATGATATAAAATGTCTATAGAATGATTATAAAACATCCAAGATTGATAATATAACAGCATGGAACAATCAAAAATTATAAATACGTTGGAGACGTATCAGCTACCTCTTGTTCTTCATCGGGATGCCAGATCTGGAGTCCGTTCAGGGCTCCGGAGAAAGGGATCTTCCGCCTTTGTCATCATCAACCATCCCCCACCACCAATTCAATGATGCTCATCGTCGGGAGTGAGTAATTCCTTCATAGACTCGCTGGCCGGCGAGGGTTTGGATGAGATTCATCATGTAATCAAGTTAGTTTTGTTAGGGCTTGATCCCAAGTATCCACTATGTTCTAAGATTGATGTTGTTGTGACTTTGCTATGCTTAATGCTTGTCACTAGGGCTCGAGTGCCATGATTTTAGATCTGAACCGTTTATGTTTCCACCATTATATCTATGTTCTTTATCCGATCTGGCAAGTTATATGGACCTACTATGTGTTATGATCCATAAACCCCAAGGTAATAATAATTGGGATACTTTCCGATGATGACCGTAGTTCGAGGAGGCCATGTATTCACAACGTGTTAATGCTTTGTTCCGATTCTCTATTAAAACGAGGCCTTCCCCGCTGCCATGGGACGGTAGGACAAATGCAAGTTCTTTTCCATAAGCACGTATGACTATTTACGGAATACATATCTACATCACGTTGACGAACTAGAGCTAGTTTTGTGTTGCCCTAGGTTATGACTATTATATGATTAATATCATCCAACAAAATCACCGATCCAATGTCTATGAGATTTTCACATATTGATCTTGCTAAGTTACCACTGTTGTTGATACTATTACAACTGCTACAAAATTACTGCTACCGTTGTTACTGTTACTATTGTTGTTACTACTATTACTATCACTATCAAACTATCATGCTGCCGTGCTACTGATCACTTTGCTATAGATATTTAGTCTCCAGGTGTGGTTGAATTGACATCTCAACTGCTAATACTTACAAATAGTCTTTGACTCCCTTTGTGTCGAATCTATAAATTTGGGTTGAATACTCTACCCTCGAAAACTGTTGCGATCCCCTATACTTGTGGGTTAGCATTGTGTATTACCGACGGTTCCACTAAGATTGACATATGCTTTCGAATGTGGATCGCACGTACTCATTTATTTGAACCGTGTGCGCATCAATGGCCATGTTAAAGAAAAAATATCCCATTTGAATCGGCATGCAAAAAGAAAATTCGCCACAATATGCAATTGAACAAATAGTGTCCACACGAAGAACATTCATTAGATTTCATAACAAATGCAATTGAACAAATGGTAACTAAATTCCATTGATTTGTCGACATATATATGCATTACATATTTAGTCATAGTGTACGAAATACGAAGACCTCATCATATGGAAAACAATGGATCCATGCATATATTTTTAGCGGCTAACTCTTACTCAATGTTTAAGGAGAAGGCATGTTGAAATATTCATTATCACCAATGGAATTGATGTTGTGATTCAGGAAGAAGTTGCTGATAAATCTCCAAACCATCAGCAATTCACCAGCGGGGAGCGGTTCAGGGGTCCTCGGTTCAATGATGAGCTGCAGTATTTTTAAGATTAGAATGTGCAATATGAGTGGAGTAGAAGATATTAATTAAGATAGAATTACTAGTACTCATTCAAAAGCATCTTCACAACTATCAGAAGATTTGCAGATGGAGATCATGTGTCTGCAAACATAGTATCCACAAAGCTTGGTCCCTGCTTGTCGTTGAGGACATTGAAATTTTTTGTTCAAAATTAGTCATGCATTTGCCCTATTAGGAACAACCTAACCGATGTTAGACAGAAATAGAAAGACACTTATTTAGA